>NC_092041.1:64336680-64636680 GCF_003086295.3 Arachis hypogaea | reverse complement strand
CACAGATGCTCAGAGCATGATTGTGGCCTCCCAACACCAAACTTAGAGTTTGAGTGTGAGGGCTCTGCGTGACTCTGTATTTAGAGAAGCTTTTCATGCTTCCTCTCCGTGGTTACAGAGGAAGATCCTTCAGCCTTAAACACAAAGTAGTCCTCATTCAATTGAAGGACTAACTCTCCTCTGTCCATATCAATTACAACCCTTGCTGTGGCTAGGAAGGGTCTTCCAAGGATGATGGATTGATCCTCTTCCTTCCAAGTGTCTAGGATTATGAAGTCAGCAGGGATGTAGAGGCCTTCAACCTTCACTAAGACATCCTCTACAAGTTCATAAGTCTGTTTCATTGATTTGTCTGCCATCTCTAGTGAGATGCTTGTAGCTTGTACCTCAAAGATCCCTAGTGTCTCCATTACAGAGAGTGGCATGAGGTTTATACCTGACCCCAGGTCATACAGAGTCTTCTCAAAGGTCATGATGCCTATGGTACAAGGTATTAAGAACCTTCCGGGATCCGGTTTCTTTTGAGGTAATGTCTGTTGAACCCAGGCATTTAGTTCACTGATGAGCAATGGAGATTCATCCTCCCAAGTCTCATTACCAAATAACTTGGCATTCAGCTTCATGATTGCTCCTAGGTATCGAGCAACTTGCTCTTCAATAATATCGTCATCTTCTTCAGAGGAAGAATACTCATCAGAGCTCATGAATGATAATAGGAGGTTCAGTGGAATCTCTATGGTCTCTGTATGAGCCTCAGATTCCTTTGGTTTCTCATTAGGGACTTCCTTATTGGCTAGTTTGCGTCCATTGAGGTCTTCCTCACTAGAAATCACTGTCTCTTTCTCCTCTATAGGTTCGGCCATTTTGGTTATTTTGATGGCCTTGCACTCTCTCTTTGGATTCTCTTCTGTATTATTTGGGAGAGTACTAGGAGGAGTTTCAGTAACTCTTTTACTTAGCTTACCCACTTGTGCCTCTAAATTTTTGATGGAGGACCTTGTTTCAGTCATAAAACTGAGAGTGGCCTTAGATAGATCAGAGACTATGTTTACTAAGCCAAATGGGCTCTGCTCAGAATTCCATGTCTATTGCTGAGAAGATGATGGAAAAGGCTTGCTATTGCCAAACCTATTTCTCCCACTATTATTATTATTGAAGCCTTGTTGAGGCTTCTGTTGATCCTTCCATAAAAAATTTGGATGATTTCTCTATGAAGGATTATAGGTGTTTCCATAGGGTTTTCCCATGTAATTCACCTTTTCCATTGTAAGATTCTCAGGGTCATAAGCTTCTCCTTCAGAGGAGGCTTCTTTAGTACTGCCGGATGCAGCTTGCAATCCAGTCAGATTCTGAGAAATTATATTGACTTGTTGAGTCAATATTTTGTTCTGAGCCAATATGGCATTTAGAGTATCAATCTCAAGAACTCCTTTCTTTTGAGTCATCCCATTATTCACAGGATTTCTTTCAGAAGTGTATATAAACTGGTTATTTGCAACCATCTCAATGAGTTCCTAGTCTTCTACAGGTGTTTTCAGATGAAAGGATCCACCAGCAGAATGGGCCAATGACATCTTGGACAATTCAGATAGACCATCATAGAATATACATATGATGCTCCATTCTGGAAGCATGTCAGAATGACACCTTTTGGTTAATTGCTTGTATCTTTCCAAAGCTTCATAGAGAGATTCACCTTCCTTTTGTTTGAAGGTTTGGACTTCCACTCTAAGCTTGTTCATCTTCTGAGGTGGAAAGAATTTGGTCAAGAAAGCATTGACTAACTTGTCCTAAGATTCAGGCTTTCTCTAGGTTGTGAGTCCAACCATATCCTAGCTCTGTCTCTTACAGCAAAAGGGAAAAGCATAAGTCTGTAGACCTCGGGATCAACCCCATTGGTCTTAACAGTATCACAGATCTGTAAGAATTTAGCTAAGAACTGATGTGGATCTTCCAATGGAAGTCCATGAAACTTGCAATTCTACTGCATTAGAGAAACTAGTTGAGGCTTAAGCTCAAAGTTGTTTGCTCCAATGGCAGGAATTGAGATGCTTCTTCCTAGAAGTTGGAAGTTGGTGCAGTATAGTCACTAAGCATCTTTCTTGCATCTCTGGCATTGTTGTTGGGTTCAGCTGCCATGTCTACTTCTTTTTTGAAATTTTCTATAAGGTCCTCTCTGAAGTGTTGTGCTTTAGCTTCTCTTAGCTTCCTCTTCAGAGTCCTTTCAGGTTCAGGATAAGCTTCAACAAGAATGATTTTATCACTGTTTCTGCTCATATGAGAAAGAAGAGAACAAAAAGAGTAGTGAAATTCTCTATGTCAAAGTACAGAGATTTCTTGAGGTGTCAGAAGAAAAGAAGAATAGAGGAATGAGGTAGAGAGAGAATAAGAAGAATTCGAACACAGAGGGAGAGAGAGGGTTCGAATTATAAGTAGAAGAGAAGTGTTAGCAAATAAATAGAAAGAGATGAGAGAGAGAGTATTCAAAAATTAAAACTAAAACAATTAGTTAATTAAAAAGATTTTTGAAAAAGTTGGTTATTGATTTTCGAAAATTGGAGGTGGAAAAGTGGTTAGGTGGTTTTGAAAAAGATAAGAAATAGTAATTAGTTGAAAAAGATTTGAAAATAATTTTGAAAAGATAAGAAGTTAGAAAAAGATTTTGAAATGAAAATTTTAAAAAGATACGATTGAAATTTATTTTGAAAAAAGAGTTAAAAAGATTTTATTATTAAAATTAAAGTTGATGACTTGACCAACAAGAAACTAAAAGGTATGATTCTAAAATTCAAATATTGAACCTTTCTTAACAAGAAAGTAACAAGCTTGAAATTTTGAATCAAAACATTAATTGTTAGCAAGGATTTTCAAAAATATGAGATAAAATTAAGAAAAAAAATTTTGAAAAATTAGTTTGAAAATTTTCAAAAACATAAAAAAATTGAAAGATGAACATTTAAAATATGTTTGATGCAAAAAGTTATGAATTAAAGCATGAAAAATTGAAAAAAAAATCAAAATGGAAACAAAATTACCTCCCTTGTGTCATCTTGGCGTTAAACGCCCAGAATGCTATCCATTCTGGCGTTTAACGCCCACTTGGCTGCCTCTTGGGCGTTTAACGCCCAGCCAGATACCCTGACTGGCGTTAAACGCCAGGAATCCTTCTTTACTGGGCGTTTTTCTAAACGCCCGGAATGCTACCATTTCTGGTGTTAATCACCCAAAATGCTACCCATTCTAGCGTTTAACGCCCAGAATGATACCTTTACCGGTGTTAAACGCCCAGAATGATAGCCATTCTAGCGTTTAACGCCAAAAATGCCTCTTTACTGGCGTTTTAACACCAGTGAGCTCTTTTTCTCTGTGATTCCTTTGCTTTATGTTCTGATCCTTCATTTCTCTGTATTATTTACTTGAACAGATATATATTTTTTATTTTTGAATTTTTAATGAGGAGAGAGAAAAACAACAAAATGAATCAAAACATAAAAATTTAAGATCAAAACCAATAATGCATGCAAGAACACTTTGAATGTCAAGATGAACACCAAGAACACTTTGAAGATCATGATGAGCATCAAGAACATATTTTTTTTTTGAAATTTTTTTTAAGAAAAGAAAGACATGCATGACACCAAACTTAAAATTTGACACTAGACTCCAACAAGAAACACAATTTTTTTTTGTTTTTATGATTTTATTAACTTTTTTTTGTATTTTTCAAAAATAAAAATAAAAAGCTTAAACATAACATAGAATTACCCAATCTAAGCAACAAGATGAACCGTCAGTTGTCCAAACTCGAATAATCCCTGGCAACGGCGCCAAAAACTTGGTGCACAAAATTGCAATCACACTTTTGCAACTCCGCACAACTAACCAGCAAGTGCACTGGGTCGTACAAGTAATAAAACCTTACACGAGTAAAGGTCGATCCCACAGAGATTGTTGGCTTGAAGCAAGCTATGGTCATACTATAAATCTTAGTCAGGCGGATTCAAATGGTTATGAGGTTTTGATAATTAAAAGATAAATAAAATATAAAATAAAACAAAGACATTTATGTAATTCATTGGTGGGAATTTTAGATAAGCGTTTGGAGATGCTTTGTTGCTTCTGAACCTCTTCTTTCCTGTTGTCTTCATCCAATCATGCATGCTCCCTTACATGGCAAGCTGTATGTTGGTGGATCACCGTTGTCAATGCCTACCATCCGTCCTCTCAGTGAAAATGGTCCAGGTACGGTTTTCGCATGGCTAATCATCTATCGATTCTCACTTGTGTTGGAATAGGATCTCTCTATCCTTTTGCAAACTGTCACTACGCCCAACATTCGCGAGTTTAAAGCTCGTCGCAGTCATCCCATCCCATATCCTACTCGAAATACCACAGACAAGGTTTAGACTTTCCAAATCTCATGAATGCTGCTAATTGGTTCTAGCCTATACCACGAAGGTTCTAATCTCACGGATTCGAATGCTCTGTTGTCAGGAGAGGTGAGTCAAATCCGTGGATTAGAGACCCAAGAGATTATACTCCGGCTGTCGTCCAATGACTACACTAAACATCATGTAGATCGCTTGTGATTGTTAGGCACGCAGATCTTGGCTAAGCGAGTAACGAAGATAGTGAGTGACTGTCATAGGTCACCCCTTCATTATGACTTAACTGAATTAAGAATGAGAGTATATCTT
Organism: Arachis hypogaea; assembly: GCF_003086295.3. Classification (NCBI taxonomy): domain Eukaryota; kingdom Viridiplantae; phylum Streptophyta; class Magnoliopsida; order Fabales; family Fabaceae; genus Arachis; species Arachis hypogaea. Next base: position 64,631,983 of record NC_092041.1, on the reverse strand, counting down.
GGAGAAGAAGTAGGCGTGAATTGAAAGAGAAATAATATTACTTGCATTAATTCATGAAGAAAACAACAGAGCTCCGCACCTTAATCTATGAGGTCTAGAAACTCCACCGTTGGAAAATACATAAGAGAGAACGCTCTAGGCATGGCCGAATGGCCAGCCTCTCTCAAAGTGATCAAAAGATCAAAAGATGATTTAAAGATAAAATACAATAGTTAAAAGTGCTATTTATACTAAACTAGTTACTAGGGATTATAGAAAATAAGTAACTAAGTGCAGATAGTGTAGAAATCCACTTTCGGGGTCCACCTGGGGTTTTCTTGGGCTGAGCTTTGAAGCTTTCACGTGCATAGGCCATTCTTGGACTTAAATGCCAGCTTGGATGCCAGTTTGGACGTTTAACTCCAGTTCTGGTACCAGTTCTGGCATTTAATGCCAGAAAGAGTCTCTGGTGGGTGTTTGGGACGTCAAATCTCGAGCAAAGTATGAACTATTATATATTGCAGGAAAGCCCAAGATGTCCAATTTCCAACGCAATTGAGAGCGCGCCAATTGGACTTCTGTAGCTCCAGAAAATCAACTTCAAGTGCAGGAGGGTCAGAATCCAACAGCATCTGTAGTCCTTTCTCAGCCTCTGAATCAGACTTTTGCTCAGGTCCCTCTATTTCAGCCAGAAAATACCTAAAATTATAGAAAAATACACAAACTCGTAGTAAAGACCAGAAATGTGAGTTTTGCATAAAAACTAATTAAAATATACTAAAAAGTAACTAAAACATACTAAAAACTACCTAAAAACAATGCCAAAAAGCGTATAAATTATCCACTCATCAGTGTTCTCACACCAAGTTTGGTATTGTCATACTTTAACTATGCAAGGTCCACACTAAGTATGGTGTTCTCACACCAAGTTCTCACACCAAGTTTTATCTTATCTTTCATTTTGTTTTTAATTTTGTTTGTTTTACTTGAATAAGCTTTCGCGTCACTTAGTTACTTTCACTACATAATCATGATTATTCCTTAGTCCATCACCATTATTTTTCTTTTTTGTTTGAGGACAAGCAACCATTCTAAGTTTGGTATTGGTTCTATGCACTAAATAGCCTAAAATGTGATAAAGATGACGATGAGGAAGATGATGAAGATGACAACTAAGCTTGTTAAATTCTATTTGCCTCCTTTCTTTTTAATTATGTCTATGTATGTTATCCTGTTCTATCTTATATAATGCAATTATGATTCCTGTCTCTCAAGTGCTTATCATGACTTGTCCATCACCAACCACAATTATAATTGTGCTTGCTACATAAAGCAAGCAAGGATCATGTGCTAAGAAGGAAACAAAAAGAAACAAGGTGTTGAATGTAGAGAGTATGACAATGTGAGTTTGGAAGGCCAAACTAACTAAAATGTTCAACACCTACTGAGCAAAAATTGTTTGGGGCTTTAATCTAGAAGACTATTCTGGGATCCTTATCATTGAGAAAGCCTTGAAGAAGCAAAACAAAAAATAATTAATACAAAAAGGGTTGAAAGAGAAGCCAAAGACTCTAAGTACCACTGACTAAGGAAATTAAAAGAAAAATGAGCTCAAAGAGCCTCCTAAGTCAAGTGTTTATGGTGCTTATGTATCAAGCAAAAGCTTGAAAACAAAGCATTTAGAGTCACAACTAAGCTCAAAGGTGCAAAGCACCCTCCCCAAAGAAAGAGAAAGCTAAAGGTTCTGAGCACCACTTATGGGGAATGTTAAAAGGACATTGTAAAGTCATAGAGCTTAGTGTGTCACATTCCTAGGCAACCAAAAAGAGAGACTTGGTGTGTCACATTCCAATATGAGGGCTTGGCACGCCGGGCCAAAGGTCCAGGGATAATTTTGTGCACAAAGTGGGCGTGCAATCCTGACCTCTTCATACTCCAAGGAAAATAACTTGCGTTATATAGGTCTAAATGAAGTGCTTTTAGAAGCGTTGGAAAGATAACATCCAGAGCTTTCTAACAATATATAATAGTCTATGGTATATGTGCAAAAAGGTGCATATGCAACATGCCAAAGGAAGGGCATGTCACACGCCCAAAAAGCGTGCTCCAGGAGGGCAAGAAGCATGGTGTGTAGCACGCCAAGTTCAATGGGCGTGTCATTTTAGAACGCCTTCAAAGGAGCATCATGCATACACATCCCCATGCGTACACACATGACCTGAAGTTTGCTACGTACATGCAAGGATTGAAAGTTTGATGGATCATGCGTACGCATCCTCCATGCATACACACGAATAAGGAATTTTACCCATTCATGTGTATGCATCTCCCATGCGTACATATGGCCCCATTTCCACAAAGCAGCGTGTAACACGCCCATATACTAGGGATGCCATTTTAGCACGCCTTCGAAGCCTCTATAATGCACACAGTTGGCGTGCAACACACCATACATAGGGCGTGCCACACACCCAATACCCCACCTCTCAGGATTGAAGAAAGTTTGATGTGCCACCTGTTAGGTGCAAGGCGTGGCATGCCAGGCCAACTCTATAGAGGCTCTAAAATAAAGCATTACAAGCACACAGTGGGATGTAACACGCTGCAGCAAGGATGTGTAACACGCCACAGCAAAGGGTGTGTCACACGCCAAAAAGAATGAAGCTCCAGAGATATCCAGAGGCTGGCATGAATCACGCCATGCATAGGGCGTGCAACTTGCTAGAGAAGCAGCTCCCAGGTGACCCAAACTTTGGGTATGCAACACGCCTGAGTACAAGGGCATGCCATTTTGGAATGCCTTCGAGACACCAATTGTGAAGAAAATGGTTGGCGTGCAACACGTCATATATGGGGCATGCAATATGCCATTGACCCAAGCAAGTGCAAGCCTCCATTCAAAGGCAACCCCACATTGGATGACGAGAAGTTGAATCACTAAAAGCCTTGAACCTGAATCACAATTGAACGTTGAAGATTAAATATGGAAGATTTGATTTGATTTGGTTTTGTTTTGGTTGTAATTAAGTTTGAATTTAATGATTAGATTTCTTTTAGTGGAGTATATAAGGTTTCTAAGAACCTACCTTCAAGTCCTTTTTGGCCTTTTTCATTATGAGTTTTTGATTTTGGAGTTTATCATGAGTAACTAATCTCCTCAGTTAAGGTTAGAAGCTCTGTACCTTGATTCCTACAGACTAATGTTATAGCTTTTCTACTTTGACTAATGCATAGATATTTTCTTAAGAAAGAGTTTTCGTTCTTCATCTAAAGGATTTAAATGTGTTGGAATACAATTTTTCTTACTTGAATTCTCTTCATATCTTAAAAAAGGTAATTAATTAAATTAAGCTTGAAAACTTCTTCTCATGATTCTTAGGTTTTGAACTTGGATTTGATAAGTGACATCGAATCAATCAAGTTTGGTTCTTGAGAATTATGTGGTTTTTAATTAGTGAACGCTCTTAACCTCTTGTCACAGTTGATTAATTATGGAACTAATAATTAATTAGGATTTGAGAAATTAAATTTCTAAGGAATTGGAGTTTGATCATTTATGATTTTCTATAAGTACATCTTTGCATAATCAAAGTAGAGAGTAAAAAGCATTTTTCTATAAGTCTAAACCTTAACCACTACTAGAAAACTAGTTATTACAGACGGATATTTCCGACGGATTTTATCCCACGGAAATACAGACGGAATTTCAGAGGGATTTTTTGTCGGAAAATAAAAAAATGAATTAGCATAAATTACAGACGGAAAAGAAAATCTGTCGATAATTTTGTCGGAAAAATTAATTTTTTCATGGGAAATGGTTACAGACGGATTTTCCGTCTGTAATTAAATGGACAAAAACGATGTGTTTTGTTAAATTATTACAGACGGAAAAATCCGTCTGTAATTTAAAAATTTCCGTCGGTAATACTGACTTAAACCTAAACGTTGCTTCTATACCTTCGAGCTCCACAGTTACACTCCACAGTTTCACAAGTAGCTTCAGACTCCATTCACACTCCAAATCTTGCTCCTCAGTGCCACATTCTTCCATCACCACTGTTCCATAACCACAGTCATCCACCGCATTCTTCCATCATCAACACCTTTGGGACTTCCATCACTCTCGTCGTCGTTGTCAATCATCACTCTCGGTAAACCTAACTCTACTTTTATGAGTATAAATTTTAATCCTCCTTCAGTGACTTTTTCTTCTCTTCAAACCCAACATCGATGGTGACTATATTTTCTTCCAGTTAGTTTAATTGCTGCTTGATTTCATTTCCGATTTAGGATTAAGCTAGGGTTTGCTTTTGATTTTGTGATTTATTTGGTTGCTGTGATGAATTTTTTATTTAATCAAAGCATTTCGAATGATGCATGTAAGCTATTTGATGAAAAGCCTCCGAAACATTCTTCTATCTTGTTATGTGCTTTCTCATAAGAAAACATACTTGCTCTCCTAACTACACAGTGGTTTTCTGTGAAGGTCCCTTGAACAAACAGAACCTGGAGTTTTTCTGAGCTGGGTTGGAGCTGAATCCAAGGTATGTGATTAAATTCATTCTTGTCACATCCTATATATTACGGAAATTAAACTTTAAAAATCTTGATCAAAAGTTTAGTAGTGACCTCATATCGAAGATAGTGTTTGTTTCGGTATGGTACTGAAATTAGTTCAATCCTTTAGAGTTAATGTTAATTAATTATTTTTAATTGAAAAGTTCCTTTCATGATAGGTAATATATATGCATCAAACTCCGTTTAATGTAACTGAAAGTCTGGAAGCATGGACAGGTGGAACCAGAACTACATTATTATCATCATTTTGTTGGTTCTCACTTGGTTCCTTGTTTTCATTATCATCATGATAATATATCTTACGCATTGTAAAAGAAACAAATAATCAAATATATAGGAACCTTTGTATATATTAGGAGCCTACTAATAGAAGTCTATAACAAACTGAATCCCGGAAGGGACCGAAATTAGGGGCACCGCGTTGATTTGATCGAAGGCTAAGTTTTGTAATTTTTTTCCCACGAGAAATTTTGGACTAACACTTTATTTTGCAATAAAGTTTTATATTTTAAAAAATTTATTTTAGTCAAATATATAAAATCTTCTATCATTTCGAAAAAGGGATTAATTTGTCTTATAAAATCTTCTATTCAACTTCCCCATCCTGACATCAAGTGTTCTCATTGCTTTATTCTGTGACAAACTTTACTTATTTATTTATTTAAATTATTGATTAGTTTATCATATTAATAAAATATATTTTACTTAAATAATGGAAATAAATAAACAAAATTATTTGAAAATTAAAATAAAAAGATAATAACATTGTTATATTTGCCGACCCTACTCTTTACTATATTACCTGGTTTATCTATGCGTCTGAGTGTGTATGTGTCAGAAAGGGAATGATATCATAGTTTATAATATTGGTGGATTTTTGGCTTTCCATGAGCTAATCTGCCTCTAATAACAGTTGGCTAATTGCTATTGAGTTGCTATTCTCTTGTAGAGGAGAAACGACTGGGTACTTAACTTTGTTTTGTGCCCCTTTTTACTGTCAGTATATGCCATCTATATGAGATTGACTTATTAATAGGCAATGTTTATTGGATGTAAGACTCACTGACTAATGTACTTTTGTAAAATAGAACCTTTTGGCGGTAATTTGTGAATGGCTGAAATCTGTAATTCATGTTAAATATATTGTCATAAAGGTTAGTTTCATGTTAGCGTACTACAAATTTGCAGGTTACAGATGGAACATTCCTTGAAGAACCTGGTTCTGGTGCAGTAGCAACTGTTGATAATAAAAAGGTCTTTGTTGGGACATTGGATTGGATCACCAAGTACTGGAGTATTTGATTTTTATCATTCTCTGAAAATATACAGGGTAGGATACACCTCAAATTTTATTTATTTTTAAAATTTAATTTATTTAAAGGAATTTTTTTCCATTTTTTTCAAATGAATGCAGCATATTGCTGATTATGCTTGCTTTAGATTCATCCATGTTACTAAGATACTGGATGGTAGCTTTGTTCTTTTTTTTTTCTTAACAAAAATGTATATACATATTTACACTCAGATTTTGAAATGAAATGAAAATGTCATTCTAGATAATGAAAAGCAAATCCTGATAGATTATTCACAAGCTTAATATTTAGTTTGCTACATTAAAATAAATTTGGTGGAAGCTGAAGTTATTAGTGAGAGATTGAATTCATTTATTTGTTCCCCTCAGAATATTTTAAATTATGCACTACTGTAACATGTTTTTAGCCTCAGCTAACTGCTTATTTATCCCACTCAATCCTCCAATGCTACACGAAGACTTGTTTTTACTCCATGTGCGTTAAATGCAAAATAATAGAATAATATTCATTCTGATTTCTTTTTTTTTTCTTTTAACCCCGTCATTGTTGAGATCCAATTTAAGAGAAATCCTTTCTATAAACGCCACTCTCTGATGCAGTCCAAGTAGGAAAATCAGAGATACTATTTTAATAATTTCAGTGTTGTCGTTTTGGAAAAGGAAGGTAAAGGCAATTGGTCCAATCCAAATTAGCTTCTTTCAGTTTCAATTGTAAACGCATATTAATTTAATCTTAATTTCCTCTGCCTAGTTAATTGAAGTTGATAAGTAACGTGGTAGTTTCCCACAAAATATCATGGCGCTATTATCTCGTGGTTTGGTAGGTTGTATTATCATGATTAGCATATATATATATATATATATATATATATATATATATATATATATATATATATATATATATATATATTGTTGGTAGTTTCCCACAAAATTCGAATCTTAAGATGCCTTTTGTTCTTCACAGGTTAGCATATATATATTTAGCTTGATAGTTAAAATAAATCTGTACATAGATATACTTGATTTCTTATTTAACTTGATTATTTACCATCTCAGAATTCTTGTAAACTATAACAAAACATTGTTGGAAAATTATTAGCTACTGCAATTGGGATTGCAAAGAAGCTAGAAAATACTGAAAAATTCATTGTTGTAAGTTTGCACTCATTCTGTTTTGAAGTTATTGTAGTTGGCTTCACACCATCTTGTATTAAAACTCTGCACTAGAACCAGAGTTTTCACACCATCATATAGCTGAGGATATTGACGTTAGATATGAGCAATTCTATTTTAAATATTTAGTTTCAATTCTAGCTAGTAGTTTTTAAATATTAACATGTCTCATATGAATACATTAATTTGCTATGTCAATGTTTACTAATAAATACAGGTCCAACATGGTGAAAATGATGTAAATGCTTTAACTTCTGCTGTTTGTTTGGGATGAAGTCAAGAATCATTGCATAGTTTTTTTTTTGTTTTTTGTTTTTTTTTTTTTAATCTCTAGTATAGAACTTATTCTCCTAATAGTAATAGATACTAGTAACTAGTATTGGTGCTCAATTCTCCTAAAGTCTCCTCTCCCCCATGTCACAAGTTTCTCTTCTGCCACTTATTAGTTCTCTCTTCTTTGATTTTCTTTTTTGAATGTGCATTCACTTCTTTAATTATTAAAATCATGTTAGCTGATGAACTGTTCATGTTCCCATAGCAATTCCCTAACTCTCTCTCTCTCTCTCTCTCTCTCTCTCTCTCTTATTGCACAGTAGTTAATTGTTAGAAGATTAATTTGTGTGTTCGCTCAGAGATTTTTGGTCCAATCTCTTCAACTTTTTGCTTGGATTTTAGGTTAGTGCAATTTTTGTATTGTAAACTTCATTGATTTCTAGGATATTGTATGATAAAAGAAATATTGCTTATGTTGTGTTCTTGCTTGTATTGCATTGAAAACATTGATATGGTTAACCTAGGTTATTGCTTATGAGAGATGAAATGTTACTTGTGTTGGATAATTTATAGGTACTAAAAACATCGAATTCGTAAGATATGTCTTGGCACCATCGAGTGTGGATGTATGATAGGTTGAATCCAACAAGAGGGGGTATTAAACCTGAGTTTTATGACAAGGTTGAGGATTTTATAGAAACGATTAGTAAGTTAGATGTTGTGAAGTCGGAAGGAAAGTGTAGATGCCCATGCGTTAAGTGTAGATGCACAAACTATAAAGAGCTGAACATTATTAAGATGCATTTGTGGGAAAAGGGGTTTATGCCAAATTATTGGATTTGGACAGAACATGGAGAGATTGATGACATAGGGATTAATCAGATGGGATTCAATAATTGTGGGGAAGGTGGTTCAGGAAGTGGTGCAAATGTGGAAGAATGTGATATGTATAACATTAGCTGGGAAGACAACTCCAGAAGGTATCATGAAATGGTTTTCGATTCTGCTGGTCCAGAGGATCCTCATGTAGAGGCTAAAAACTTTTTTGATCTTCTTGAGGCAGCTCAAAAGCCTTTGTGGGAAGGTTGTGTGCACTCTCAACTATCGATAGCTGTTAGAATGCTATGCATTAAGGCCGAGGGAAACCAATCGCAGGAGTCATTTAAGCAATGGACGACCTTAATTAGGGAAATTGCTCCTGAGGGTAGTGCCATACCTAGGGATTACTATGAAGCTAAGAAGTTAGTGCAAAATCTTGGATTGAAGGCAATCAAAATAGATTGTTGCTCAAACAATTGCATGTTGTATCGAAAAGATGATGCTGTTCTAACTAGTTGCAAGTTTTGTGAAGTACCTAGATTCATGCCTATTTCTGATGGTGGTTGTAAGTCCAAGAGAGTTCCTATCAGACGGATGCACTACTTACCCTTAATCTCTAGACTTCGAAGGCTTTATGCGTCAATGAGTTCAGCTCCGCACATGACGTGGCACATCAAAAACCAACGTGATGATGGCGTGATGACCCATCCGTCACATGGGGAGGCATGGAAAAGCTTTGACCGTATCCACTCTGATTTTGCTTTGGAGCCTAGAAACATTAGGTTAGGTCTTTGCTCTAATGGGTTTACCCCAAATATCCAATTTAGCAAGGCTTATTCTTGTTGGCCCGTAATTGTTATTCCATACAATCTACCTCCTAGGATGTGTATGAAAGATCCTTATTTGTTCTTGACTTGCTTAATACCTAGTCCTAATAACCCTAAAGCCAACATTAATGTATTCTTGGGACCCCTAATTGACGAATTAAATGAGTTGTGGAATCCTGGTGTTTTGACATATGATATTGTAGAAAAGAAGAATTTTGTCTTAAAGGCGGCATTGATGTGGACTATCAATGATTTCCCGGCTTATGGGATGTTGTCTGGGTGGATGACACAAGGAAGATTGTCATGTCCTATTTGCATGGAGGATACCAAGTCTTTTACACTATCACATGGAGGTAAGGCATCATGGTTTGATTGTCATCGGAGGTTTTTGCCGATAAACCACCCTTATAGGCGCAATAAGAATGACTTCAGAAAGAATAAAATAGAAAGTGAAGAGGCTCCTACCAGATTAAGTGGTTTGGAGATTTGGCAAAGGGTTAAAGGACTTGGGAAGATATCAGATAATGGAAAGTGGATCAAATCGCGAGAGTATGGTATTACTCACAATTGGACTAAGCAAAGTGTGTTTTGGGAGTTACCTTATTGGAAGGATAACCTGGTTCATCACTGTCTTGATGTAATGCACATAGAGAAGAATGTGCTTGATAACATAATGAATACTGTTATGGACACTGATAGAACTAAAGACAATGAAAAGGCTAGGTTAGATCTGGCTGAACTGTGCAAGCGTCCAGATTTACATTTGCGGCATGTCGGTGATAATTATTGGTCCAAACCTAAGGCAGCTTATACTTTAACTTCTGAACAGCAACAAGACGTGTATAAGTGGGTGCAACAACTTAGATTTCCAGATGGTTATGCATCTAACCTTGCTAGATGTGTAAGTCTTTCCCAGGGGAGGTTTATTGGTATGAAGAGCCATGATTGTCACATTTTTATGCAGTGCTTGCTTCCAACTGCATTCAGAGAACTACCTACAAATATATGGAAGCCTCTTACTGAGTTAAGCCAGTTTTTCAAAGACTTGTTGTGCTCAACCACCCTCAAAGTTCATGATTTAGAGGTTATGGAGCAGAATATTCCCATTATCCTTTGCAAGTTAGAAAGGATATTTCCCCCGGGATTCTTTAATGTGATGGAGCATTTGCCAATTCATCTAGCATATGAGGCACGTGTGTGTGGACCTGTCCAATATAGGTGGATGTATCCGTTTGAAAAGGTGATAGGAGCATTCAAGCGAACAGTGAAAAATAGAGCAAGGGTTGAAGGTTCGATTTGTGAGGCTTTCTTGGCAAAGGAGACTTCAAGTTTTGTTTCTTTCTACTTTGAACCACATATCTTATCGAGGCAAACCCGTGTGGGAAGAAATGATGACGGGGGAGACACAATTAAAGCTTCTCTATCAATATTTAATAGACCTGGTCGCAAGGTTGGAAAAGCTAAAGATCATTGGTTAGACAAACGGGACAAAGCTACAGCTCATTTGCATATTCTACTCAATGAAAGCAAAGTTAGCCCTTTCTATATGTAAGTTCACAAATCTTTTATTAAATAGTTAATTACACTTGTTCTACTAACGAATCCCATAGCTTATCAACTCTAGTCCTACTTTCATCAAGGTTTTGGAAAGAAACTTGTCCTGGAGAAAGCGATGACCGATTTTCCCCTTGGTTTGCATCATATGTAAGTGTATAGATTCGTATCATAGATGCATTACATAGTAATCACATATCTTTTATTAAATAGTTTGATTCATGTTTTTAACTAGGTTCAAAATCAATGCAACGAAATTGTTGATCCCGGTTTGCAATCACTTTCTTGGGGACCTTCAAACAAAGCAACAAGTTATCCAATTTATAAAGTAAATGGATATACATTTCATACTCTTGCAAGGGCAAAACGAAAGAAAACCGATAACACCTGTGTGTATGTCAAAGGTGATGCAGGCAATGGGGAAAGTGATTGGTTTGGATTATTAGAAGATATACTCGAGATTGAATACACTGGTGATGACTCTAATCGAGTTGTTTTGTTCAAATGTCAATGGTATGATCCAACTCGTCCAAATGGAACACGTATTCATAATGACTACAAAATAACTGAAGTCAACCATAGCAAAAGATATCGCCACTATGATCCTTTCATTGTCGCCCAAAAAGCTAAACAAGTTTACTTCTTACCTTATCCTGGAAATTGCAAGTCTCTGTGGCATGTTGTTGTAAACACTAAACCAAGAGGTCTAATTGAAACCAATCATGTACATGTAGATGAGGATGAGGATGAGAATGATGTAGCTTATCAAGTGGATGAGAGCAATCCTTCTAGGATTTCAGACACTGAGCCTCCTATTAGTCTTAAGTCTCCATTTGGAGAGGACCGCATTGTTGAATTGTCCATTGGCTCTAGTTCTGGAGCTAATAAAAATGAATATGATGATGTTGCAGACTTTGATGATGATATCGATTTTTAATAGGGTAACATTCCTGAGCTAATTTAATTTGGTTTTGGTGCAGTATATATAGAACTTTCCATTTTCAAAATTTTAATGTTTCATCTCTCATTTACTTTACATATTTTATAATCTGTTATACTATTGAATCAGTTAATAGTAAAAAAGGTAATTAAAATAAATTAATTGGCCTTATTGTTGGAAAATAAAATGTTAATCTGGTTTTCTGCAGACTGACGTTGAAATAGAAGACTACAGCAAAGCTCAACCTGATGCTCTTGCACACTCAGCCTCCAAAATCATAGCTCGTTGGAGATACAAGAGTATCCAAGTAGAGGTAATAAATTTCAATATTGACTAAAAAGAAATCAACTTTAATTTCTACTCTTAAATTGATTTCTTTTCCATAACGACTTTAGCTACTAAGAACAAAGTCACGTTAAATAAAACAATATAACTTTAAATCAATGTATTTGGCATAAAATGGTATATTGTTAAATCAATATTAATTTGCAAGCATTAGTAAAAGGCTTCTATAAAATGCCTCGTTTATGTGAGTGACTTGTTTTCTAGATGTATAGAACTGTTAAGACCACTGACAAGCCTGCAGCTTCTTCAGGTAATTCGGATTGCTTAATCTTCATTCATTTTTTATATGTATTATATGCATGACATTAAATTTCATGATTAATGATAAAAATTAAAAAATAAATAAAATATATAAAAACCAGACTTGAATCAATGGAAACCCAATTCTGATACTCGATGCAAAGAATGGTTGGAGAAGAAGAAAGGTTATCTATAAATAGTTGTCCAGTCTTCACTACATTTGCACTGAGTTCCCTTCACTCTCTTATCTATAAATACTGTGTACTCCCTGCATTCTTAATTAATTTTCATCTTCACTATTTTGGTACAATTAAGTAAGAACTGATCGAGTAATTTTCTATAAGTATAAGTAAGAAATTATGGGATATGTGCCTTGTCAAATTAATGGGATATGTCCAAATCAAATGGCATTTTTCCGATTGTGCTTGTCAATTTAAATTTTATAATATAAATTAATGTTATTGGCAGAGCCAGAGTAGCATTATTACTTTATAATATAAATTTGTAAAGATGTTGGTGATGATGATGGCAGGTACCTATTGCTGAATTCCTTACTCTCTTTAGAAATATTACTTTTCGTTACAACCAGTTATGATCAATTTGATCTTCTTGTTTCAATTTGTTGCAGGAGGCACAACTTATTTCTGTAGACTCCCTTGGGTTTGATCTAAGAGTTTGATCTTCTGATTATCTCGAGTAAGTTTTGTACTTGTATGCCTATATGCCATTGGCCAATGATTGTGTATAGAAGTAAAGGCCAGCTATGCATGCAGAGCAAATCAGTTGATGGAATGCATGTTGGTTTCATCTTTAATATTATTTTAGCTTGTGTTATTTTAATTTTGTCTTTAATATATATGTAGATCATGGCTCCTCGAGTCAAGGGTAAAGGTGTCAAGGGTCATAGAGGTTCTCGAACCACCGCCGCAGCCGCTATTACCACCAACTCCACCTCTTCTGGGACTTCAGTTGTGCCAGATTTTCAGTCAGGACCACTTACCCAGCAACCATATTTGATGGTGCCTAATCAAGGCTACACTGGTCTTCCTCCACCAACTTGGCCTACTCCAGGATGTATGGGCCCTCCACCACCCCCTCTTCCAATTTCGATTCCTCCTCCGTCTCGCAATTCCAGCCTATTAGTTGATTCAGAGACACCTGGAAGCTCTAGTACATCTCCTCCATCAGAAACTGCATCGGTTCCTAATGTTGTCACAAAACAAAGATTGGTTCCAGATGGAAAAACAAGGTAAAATTTGATTGCTTGAATTAGAGAAATAATTACTTTTTTTTAGTTTCCTAACTTGTCAATTCTTTATGAAATTATCAGTTGGTTACCTTTCCCTCCTGGTTCGCAAAAGATTACAGAGATCATCAAGAAACGGTATGATAAACTATATAAAAAGTTTGGGGATGTCCCTCTTCTGACAAAGAAGCTTTGGTTTAAGGAGTGGAAGGTAAAAATAACATATATATCAATGATCATATATGATTTATGTATATCTTTGTCATCTATACTATAAATGGCTTGTATATAATGTCCTGCAAGAAAAATATCATGAGAATATGTGTTTCACTTAGCTTTATAAATGTCCTATATATAAATTACTAAGTTTTGTTTACCTGTTTCAATCAGTTTTGAATAATCATGTTGATATACCATAATTCATGATATATAGTTATATACTTGATGTGTGGAAAACGATCCAACACAAAACTCACCGGCAAGTGTACCGGGTCGCATCAAGTAATAAAACTCACGGGAGTGAGGTCGATCCCACAGGGATTGAAGGATTGAGCAATTTTAGTTTAGTGGTTGATTTAGTCAAGCGAATCAAGTATTGGTTGAGTGGTTTATCATTAACAGAAACTAAATTACTTGGAATGTAAAGGGAGAGGGGAGAATTGCAGTAAATTAAAGAGCAGGAAAGTAAAAATGCTGAATCTTAAAGAACAAGAAATTAAATGACTGAAACTTAAAGTGCAAGAAATGTAAATTACAGTAACTTAAAGTGCAAGGAATATAAATTGCTTGAATGGAAAGGGGAGTTGAGGATTGGGAATTCAGAATTTCAGCAATGGAAATCAAATTGCAACAATTAACTAAACAAGAGATGAATTGAAATAGACTAGATCACAAACAGAAATGGAAATTAACTTGCAACAGGGGTTCACAGAAGAACCCAAAAGGAGAATGGGATCTCAGGACTCCAGAGACTAGACAGCAAAGTCTAGATCTCAATTGCCTTCCCAGATCCAAGTTCACAAAGCAATTAACAAGAAATTAAAGAAGAAACAGAGAAGGAAATGTAATTGAACTCAATTATGCAGAAGAGAAATTAAAGAGATCTTGAATGGAGATTGAGACAGAAATTCCTCAATTCTTCACACCCAAGACTCAAACAAGAAAGGTAAAAATGCTCAAGCAAGAACGAGGAAGAAGAGAGATCAATTCTCCTCCTCAATTCTCTGAAATCTCAGTTCCTAGCTCTCAGTGAAGTCTCCAAGAGAAGGTTCAAAAGTCAAAATAAAAGAAAAGATTCAAAGCTCCAAAGAAAGGTTCTTCTCTTAAATTACATCAAACTATCTCCTATTTATACACTTTCTATTCTTGGATCATGGGATTTGGATGGGCTTTTGATTTGGTGAAGAATTGAATTAAATTGGATTTTTTTATCCAATTTCAGCCCATGAAAAGTTGGCTTCCAGGAGGCTGCCCTGCCCTTGTGGAGGGCAGGACAGGAAAGTGTGCGTGCGGCCCTTGTGCGTGCGTGTTGGTGCGTGTGATGCTGCAGGATGCTGCCCTGCCCTTGTGGAGGGCAGGGCAGAGTTTTTTGGTGTGCCAGATTCTGCTCCCCGTGCGTGCTGTTGCTGCCGAGAGTCCTTGGTGCGTGCCAATCTGGTGCGCTGGCTGTGCACCACAAAATGCTGCCCTGCCCTCGCGGAGGGCAGGGCAATGTTTCCAAAAGTGAAGTTCCAAGTTCGAAACTTGGTGGAGGCGCACGCTGCTTCTTTTTCTTGGTTTTCTTGGCACCAAAGTCACGCCTAGTTCCTTACTTCCTCATGGTGCCGTGTTCGATTCATGGAGTTTGAAAGCAAGCTTGTTTTCTTTTTGTTTGAACGCTAATCCTTCCTTTCTTGTCCTTGGGTTCGAAACCCATAGGAAGCACTAGGAAGCAATTTCCTTTGAATTATTCTTGATTGAAGCCCGATATTGCTCTTGAGGAGGGCAGGGCAGAGTTTTTGCTCTCCTTGATCCTTGGCATCAAATTGTGCTCCGCCCTTGTTGTGGGCAGGGCAGTGTTGGTTCTCACGGCTTGTTTCATTATGTTGCCCTCCTGGAGGGCAGTGTGCCCTTGTGGAGGGCAATGTTTGCTTCCTCCTTCTATGCACCACACTTCTTATCTCTTGGGCCACGCTTTCTTAAGCCACGCTTCCTCTTTTCTTCTTTTCTTCACCTTCAAATAATCAAAACAACTACTCAAAGTATCACTAAATTCACAAGGCTTACAAATCAATTAAAAATCAATTAAATTTAGCTCAAACCTCATGAGTTAGCATCAATTTAATGGTAGTTGCTTGATTTAAAGAAGTTATGCATTTTCATTCCAAATCACTTACTTAGGATACAAGAAAGTGCATAAAGACTAATAAAACAAGTGAAATTAGCTTGAAAAATGGGTATATGATGACTTGTCATCAATACTCTCTATTTATTTTTCGAATAAATTCCTTACATAATTAAAATAGGAACATACAGGATCCAAAAAGAGGTAACAATGAATCATGAACTGGAGTTATTTTCTTGTATCCAAAAAGAGCTTAATACTGTGTTATTTTCTTGTCTTATCTTATATTATAGTATCTTTTTTATGTGCAGAGCCATTTTCTTATTGATGACGATGATGAGGAGTTTTTTTGGAAGGCTTTCAAATATAGGACAAGTAAGCGATTTAGCCAAATGATGTCGGATATCCGTGAGGGTGTGGATACAACCCACGAATGGCTAATTCCTGCTTACAAAAAGTTGTTGGAAAAGTACTGGGAAACGGATGAGAAATGGAAAAATATAAGGAAAAAAGCGAGGGAGAATCCAGTGTCACTCTTAGGTGGTTCTGTCCATTGCAGTGGTTCTATTCCACTGAGCTCAACTATAGAGAGGATGGTAACATAATTTAAGTGGCTTTGGATCTTATTTAATAGACATTTATTTATATAAAATTTTTTTATTCTGTGTTTATGTGAAATAAAAGAAGCAGTTAGAACGTACACCAACTCATGAGGAAGTCTTCAAGAAAACCCACACACTTAAAAGTGACAAGTCTAAATGGGTGGACAAACGCTCTCAAGACACTCATGTGAGATATAGTATAAATATTAAGTAGATAGATTTTTCACTACTACTATTTAGTTTCTTCTCTGTTACTTATTATTATTAGTAGTAGTTGTTGTGTTTTTTAATTTTGTTTTTATAACAGAATTACATCAAAAAACCAGAGTTATAGTACCTTTGTTTTTTAACATTTCAAGCAAAATGAAACTCTAATTTCTTCCAAATCTGAGCAAAGAAACATGTGTTTTAATTTACATATCTGAAAAACATGTGTCTAATTCTATACGACAATATATGTACTTGCTGGTTTTGGACCTACTTCTCATGCTCTGTTAGATTTCTGAGTTTGTGGCATATTGATTAACTTGTGGTTTTATGGATGATAACCTAAGAAAGCATCTAATATAGGTTTAACTAATTTTTTAGGGGAGTAAAGTTCTTGGTTCTTAAAAAGCAAGCATTGTATTTTGTTTCACCTTGTTATAATTGATTTTTGTTCTGCCATGCATTTGATGATTTGAACTGTGAAAATCTTCTGTATGTTTTAAAGAACTAGTTCATCACAGAAGTGTCTTTTGTTTTCTGTATTTTCTCTTGGGGCAACTTACAGCTGCAACTTAACTACTTAAGGGTTTTTTTTTCTTTTGATAATAATCATTGTGCAACAGGAGAAGTTTATAAAAAAGTTAGCAGAAGTTCAGGCCCAACATGTCGAGGCTCAAGCACAAGGAATGGAGCTACCACCAATTGATGAAGACTTGATTTGGGAGGAAGTGTGTGGTGGGCAAAAGAAGAATCGAGTTTACGGAAAATGAGCATTCTTTTCTAGCTCTATTAAGTCTATAACCACTTCTGCCAACTCTGTATCTGGAAGAGCATCTACAAATCAAAATTTTGTTCCTGATTTGCGAGAACAGATTCATAATCTCAATGAAGAGCTTTTTCAACGTGTTACTCAACAGACAGATGAGCGTATTAGTAAGTTGTTAGATACATGCTTGGCTCCTTTGGAAAAGACTCAAAAGAAGTTAGAAAAGTTAGAACGGGCAATTGGAAAGGCCAAGAAGGAAAAGCTGAAACAGAAGAGATGGAATGAGGCTTATGTTAGCTATTACAAGAAGGTTAGAGCGTCAAGTATGGTTGAAGATGACACTGAGGACTATAGTTGATAAATTTAGTATGGTTGAACAATATACTGAGGATTATAGTTGATAATACACTTTGTTTATGTCTTGAATTATATTGACTTGCTTGTTTATAATACTTTTCTTTTAGCTTTATAATATGATGAATTTGTTTATTTTTTTGTAATATTATAAATATTTGAATACTAATTAGATAAAAAATTGTAATTATTAAATTTATATTATTTTGTATAAAACAGGTTTGTTTTACAATGAAAAAATCTAAAAAAATTTATTTTATCTTACTGACAGATTTACAGATGGATTTTCTGTCTGTAATCTAAAAAAATTATAGACGGAAAATCTGTCGGAAAATCCGTCTGTGATTACCGAGGGAAAATTCGTCGGAAAATTTGTTTGTAATTACCGACGGAAAATTTGTTGGAAAATCTGTCTGTAATTACAGACGGAAAATCTGTCTAAAAATCCGTCGGAAAGTTCGTCGTCTTCAGGAAATGGAGGGAGAATTTACAGAGGGAAAGTCCGTCGGTAACTGGTAAAAATCCGTCGGTAATTTTCCGACAGAAAAATATCCGTCGGTAACTAATTTCCGACGAGGCTTTTACAGAGGGACAAAATCCGTCGGTAATTCCGTCGGTAACCAAAAATTCATCTGTAATATAAACCAAATCTGTCTGTAAATCTGTCTTTATTAAGCCATTTTCTAGTAGTGAACTCTTTTGAATCATATTACTTTCTCATTATTCGCTACTTGCTTTTGTTTAATTCATTGTTTTTATGTAATTGCTCTTGAAACCCTTGATTTTGATTGTCTAACTAAAATAATCAATTGATTATTTCTTACTTAATTTGTTAATCCTTGTGGGAACGATAACCCACTCCCGTGATATTACCTAAAATGATTTGGTGCACTTGCCAATAGTTTGTGGTTTGTAAAATCCGCATTAGTCATATAACAAAAAAATTTGAAAGATATATAACAAAATTTTTTTTGTACTCTCTTAAAAATTAATTGAGATGTTAATTCAAGGAATAAGAACACGATAGTTTTGCCGACGAGCTATAGCTCAAATAGTATAGTCTCCCTATACTTACTTAAGAGGTCGCAGGTTCGAATCTCCTTATTTTCGGTAAAAAAAAAATTACACGATAGTTTTAGATTATATACCCTTTTGAGTTTAAAATTAAATTATATTAAATACGTTGTGTAACGATTTCAAGATATTAGTATTGATAACTGTTCCGAGGGTTACCTGAAACGTGTAGCTCGGTCGTCTTGGAGAGGCCCGAGGTGGGGGTCAGGGACCCGAGCTTGATATGTGGAGTGGTTGGTGGTTGTACCTGCAATGACACTCCGATGCTTAAGTTAGCATGGGTTCAAGCAGATATGTGTAGAATGTGGAATGTGTGTCATACCTGGGTGCTCCAGTGTATTTATAGTAGTTGGCCGTGATCTTCCCTGGATAAGATATTCTTATCTTATCTTATCTTTTGGGAGTTTTATCTCTATCTTTGTGGAACCGCCTTTCCTAGGCATTTTCGGCCTTTAGGTTTTGGGCTGCGTTCCTTTTGATGGGCCTTCTTAGCTTTATTGTCCGAGGTCCGACCTCAGGCGTGGGCCTTGGGACGAGGTCGGACCTTTCATGGATTTTGCCGAGTTGGAGGAGCCCGGTCAGGGTATGAACAGTGCCCCTGCCCGAGTTCGTCCTTTTTGGGAGGTCGAGCTCGGGCATAGTAGTTTTTCAAAATTCAAAAATGGCCGTTCCTGCATTTATTGCATTTTACCGTTTCTCCTCGATTTCCGTTCGGGCTTTGTGAAGGCATTATTTATTTGCCCCTTTCGTCCTTTTCTTCGTTTATTCTGTTCCCTTCCTGTTTTCTGAGTTTTCGCCATCTCCTTTTTTGAGCACCGCTTCCTTTTTCTTTTGTTCTTCTTCCCCGAATCTTTCCGCGTGTCTTTCCGGGGTTTCCTCTGCGCCGCCGTTCCGTTCTCCTTGCTTCGGAGCTCGTCGTCCTCGTTTCTTTCTTCCAGGTTTGTTCCCATCTCTTTTCTTGTGCACATATGCTTCTGTTTCTTTTGTGTGGCTCTTTGTTTGTTTCTTTTTCCCTATGCCTGGGTTGCCCCGAAAAGAGGCGCCGCCAGTTGTTTGTACATGGGGGGGACTCTTTTTTGTTCTCTGGTATTTTGCTCCGGGTTGCTGTATTTTTCTTCTAAAAGATCTTTGTTTCTTGCTTTGCTGAATGGGTTCTCGCTGTCTGCTTTTATGTGATTTTTGCTTGCTGTTGTATTCTTCTTTGTAGGCAAGAATTTTATGTCTCGAAAGGTTCTTCAAGCGATGTCGACCAAGATTCCAAGTGGTCTTGGTTGGGTAGATCCTGTTCCTCTAAGAGTCCCTTCTGTGGTAGATTCTGAATATTTAGCTAGGTTTCGTAGGCAATGTAGCATATGTGAAGATAGAGAGTCTGAGAGGGATTATGAACTAGTAGCCCCGGATTCCGAGGAGAGAGTTTGCTTCCCGCCCTTAGATAGTTCCGAGAAGCTCTTCTTTTACGCTTATGATTGTTTTTTCTCTAAGCTGAGTGTCCGACTTCCTTTTACCGACCTGGAGTCCGAGGTGTTATGGTCTTGTAACCTTGCCCCTACGCAGCTCCATCCAAATTCTTGGGCATTTTTAAAGCTGTTTCAACTTTTGTGTCAGTTTTTGGGCGTTGCTCCCTCTATTTCTCTTTTTTCCTACTTGTTCGTGTTGACGAAGCCGGGTCAGGTGGAGGGAAGGTATCTTGGGTCTCTTTTAGGGCTAACCAGGGAAGAAAGTTTTGTACCCTGTATGATGAGTCCTTTCACGATTTTAAGAACTTTTATTTCAAGGTCCGGGCTACTGGAGACGTCCGACCTTTCTTTCTAGATGAGAGTGGGGAGCCTTCTTTTCCTCTTTGTTGGCAGGAGAATGTAGTGTCTGCTAAGTATACCTTTGAGAGTCTAGATGAGGTGGAGCAGGCTTTTGTGGGTGTGGTGAGCAGTTTATGGGGTCGGGCACCTCACTTGGACACGAAGAAAATGTTGGGAGATCCAAGCCTTCTCCGTTCCGAGTTAGGTAGTTCCCGACCTCTTCCGAGATTCATCTTTTTTTAGTATTTTGGTTTTGCTTGTTTTTGGTGGAATTTCTGTTGTGGTAATCCTTTTCTTTATTTCTTGCAGAGATGTCTTCTCAGGCGGATTCCATGAAGTTCCTTCGTCGGACGAAGAAGTCTGTGGCTGCTCGGAATATCGAGGCCGGGGAGGCTTCTGCCCGATCTTCTCCGCAGAAGACTACTGTGGGTGTTCAGACTCGGTCGAAGACTATTCCGACTCCCCAGTTCCGAGCTATAAGTCAGGATCCTCCGACCTCTGGGCCTGCTACTTCTTCTCCTCCTCCGTCCTCGGGTCCTCCTCCCAAGAAGCAGAAGACCTCTCAAGAGCTTGCCGGTTTCAACGATAAGGACTTTGATGCTCTTGGTTGGGTCGAACAGCATATTCTCCCTCAGACCTTTATTTCTACTGATGATGTGTCTATGGAGCATCATTTTCAGTATATGGCGCGGAGCTGTGTCCGGATGGCTAGTCTTCATGCCGCTATTGCCCGGGAGTTCAAGAAATCCCCCCTTGGGGCGACCAGCTCCCGACTTGAGAAGGCTCAGTCCGAGTTTGATAGGATTAGTCAACTGAAGGCTGCCAGGATTACTGAGCTAGAGGCCTCTTTGGAGAAAGAGAAAACTAAAGCTACCGCGGCTGTGGCGGCAGCGAAGACATCTGAGGAGATGGCGAAGGCGGCGACGGAGAATTATACTCGGATATATGCCGAGCTTGTGGAGACAAAGGAGAAGTTGCAATCTGCTCGGGATGATTTTTACGAGCTAGAAGGTCATGTGGCCAAGGGTATGGATGCTATGTTTGAGAATTTGAAGGCTCAGGTCCGAGTTCTTGCTCCTGACCTGGATCTGAGCTTATTTAGTACAGATAACGTTGTTGTGGAGGGAAAGATTGTTCCTGCTCCCAACGAGGATGAGGTTCCGGTGTCCGACCCCAAAGTTCCGGTGGAGAACCCGACTTTACCTTTGGCCGGGGATGGATCTGGTGTGGAGGTTTCAAACCGGGATGACGCTGCTGTTGATGCAGTCCCGATATCTATGTTTCCTCCGCAGCCTTCTGTTGATGTGGAGTCTGGAAAGGACCTTGATCCTCTGTAATCTTTTTATTTTTGGTGTTTTTCCCGACCTGTGGGCTCTTTTGTTTTTGGATGGTTTCTGTGAACGCTTTGGACACCTTTTTGCTTATTAGCTACTTGTAGTAACTTTTTAGCTTATTTATGCGGTGTTTTTGTTCGCGTTTTGACTTTTTGTTCCGCTTTTATGCTTTTTAGTTGTTTTTGGATAACAACTTTTTAGCTAGCGCTTGGAACTTTTGCTGTACCCTTTCTTTTGATTTCGTTTTTTTTTTTTTGTCGCTTGTACTTTTTAGTTGTATAGCAACTTTTTAGTAAGCGTTTTCGAAATCTTTGTTTTCGTTTTTTCGCTTGTACTTTTTAGTTGTATAGCAACTTTCTAGTAAGCGTTTTCGAAATCTTTGTTTTCGCCGTTTTAAGGCTTCTTTCTTTGGATCCGGGCTCTTTCTCGGGCCTCGGGCGTTTCGAGTACCTCCTTTTGTTGGGTCCGACCTTGTTGTTGGTCGGCCTTTTTAAGTTATTTTTGTAATCTCTTTTTATTGGCTTTTCTGAGCCTTTTCAGAGTTACTTTATAACTTCTCACATTAATTTGAACCTCGTCGCTTTATCTTTGCCGACCTTGTGTGGTCTCTTGGCAAATGATTTTTTGCATTTTGCCGAGCATAAATTAATGCGCCTTGGCGGGGTACTTTCTAGGATTTGTTTCATCATGAGGAAAAAAAAATAGAAAAATTTGATTAGTATTAAAAAAGAAAGAATATTTACAGAGTGTTTACCCTTGACTAGGTCGGGTGTCTTACTTAACCGGGTGTCTCATTAAAAAACCCTTGTAGGGAAAAAGAGTACACCTCGGGTTAAGTTTTTCTAGCTGTAGTACCGTCTTAGATTACAGGCGTGCCAGGCCCTGGGCAGCTCATTGCCTTCTAAGTCGGATACTTTGTAATAGCCTGTCCCTAAGACTTCTGTTACCTTGTAGGGCCCTTTCCAATTTGCGGCTAGCTTTCCTTCTCCCGAGTTTTGTGTTCCGATGTCATTTCGGATTAGAATCAGGTCGTGAATGGAGAAGCTTCACTTTATTACTTTCTGATTGTATCTGAGGGCCGTTCGCCGTTTTAAGGCTTCTTCTCGGATTCGGGCTCTTTCTCGGACCTCGGGGAGGAGGTCGAGTTCTTCCTTTTGTGCCTGCGGGTTGTCTTCTTCGTTGTAGAAGATGACTCTGGGTGATCCTTCATCTATTTCGATAGGAATTATTGCCTCCATCCCGTAAGCTAGTCGGAACGGTGATTCTCCCGTTGTAGAGTGTGGTATTGTCCGATATGCCCATAGTACCTGGGGGAGCTCCTCGGCCCATGCCCCTTTGGCCTCTTGGAGTCTTCGTTTTAACCCTGCCAAGATGACTTTATTTGCAGCCTCTGCTTGTCCATTGGCTTGTGGGTGCTCGACTGAGGTGAATTGCTGTTTGATTTTTAGTTCGGCTACTAAGTTCTGAAAACTTGTGTCCGTGAACTGTGTTCCATTGTCCGTTGTGATGGAGTAGGGGACTCCGAACCTTGTGACAATGTTTTTGTATAGGAATTTGCGGCTTTTCTGAGCCGTAATGGTGGCTAAGGGTTCAGCTTCGATCCACTTTGTGAAGTAGTCGACCCCTACTATGAGGTATTTGACTTGCCCCGGTCCTTGGGGGAACGGGCCGAGTAGGTCAAGTCCCCATTTTGCGAAGGGCCATGGTGCGGTGATGCTGATAAGGTCTTCTGGTGGTGCCTTGTGGAAATTGGCGTGTTTTTGGCAAGGGGGGCATGTTTTCACAAATTCCGTTGCATCTCTTTGCAAGGTCGGCCAGTAGAACCCGGCTCGGACTATTTTTTTGGATAATGCCCGAGCTCCGAGATGGTTCCCACACATACCTCCGTGGACTTCCTCGAGGACGCTCTTTGTTTCTGAGGTCGGAAAGCATCTAAGGAGGGGGTTTGAGAATCCTCTTCTGTATAACACGTCGTGGATTAGTGTATAATTCTGGGCGTCCTTTGCAAGCCTTTTAGCTTCTTTTCTTTCGGCGGGGAGAGTTCCCGACTTCAGGTAGTTGAGTATGGGGTCATCCATCCTTGCTGTTGGTTGGATATATTTAGCGTTTCCTCCTCTCTTAACACGGAGGGAGATTGTAAGGTTTCTTGGAGGAGACTTCTGTTGTTGCCTCCGGGCTTGGTGCTGGCGAGCTTTGAGAGGGCGTCTGCCCGGGCGTTTTGTTCCCGAGGTATGTGCTGGATTTGTATTTCTGAAAAGTGGCGTAATTGTGCCTGTGTTTGGTCCAGGTATTTTTTCATAGTTGGGTCTTTGGCCTGGTAGCTTCCATTTACTTGTGATGTGACGACCTGGGAGTCACTGAAGATTGTGATTCTCTGGGCTCCGACCTCTTCGGCTAGCTTTAGTCCTGCTAGTAGGGCCTCGTATTCGGCTTGGTTGTTCGAAGCCTGGAACTCAAATTTTAGGGATAGTTCTATCCGCGTTCCTTGGTCGCTTTCAAGTATAACCCCGGCTCCGCTTCCTGTTTTGTTTGAGGACCCGTCGACATACAGGTTCCATGAGAGTGGGGTTCCAGGGGTCTCCGTGTATTCTGCGATAAAGTCGGCTAGATACTGGGATTTTATGGCAGTCCGGGCTTCATAGTGGAGGTCGAACTCGGACAGTTCCACCGCCCATTGTAGTATTCGTCCTTCCAGGTCTGTTTTTTGCAGGATGTGTCTCATGGGTTGGTTTGTCCGGACTTTGATGGTGTGGGCTTGAAAGTAGGGACGGAGCCTCCGAGCTGTGAACACTAGGGCGTAGGCGAATTTTTCTATCTTCTGATAGTTTAATTCGGCCCCTTGTAGTGCTTTGCTTACAAAGTATATGGGGTGTTGTCCTTGGTCATTTTCTCGTATTAACGCTGAAGCGACTGCTCGGTTTCCAACCGAGAGGTATAGTACGAGTTCTTCTTCTTTTAAAGGTCGGGTTAGGATTGGTGGTTGCCCGAGGAACTCCTTGAATTCTTGGAAGGCTTTTTCGCACTCCGGGGTCCATGAGAAGGGTTTCCCTTTCTTTAGGAGCGAGTAGAGAGGTAGTGATTTTATTGCCGATCCTGCCAAGAATCTTGATAGGGCGGCTAGCCTTCCATTCAGTTGTTGTACTTCTTTGACACACGTCGGGCTCTTCATATTGAGTATTGCTTGGCATTTGTCCGGGTTTGCTTCAATGCCCCTTTGAGTCAGCATGAAGCCTAAGAACTTTCCGGCTTCTGCGGCGAAGGTGCATTTTGTCGGGTTAAGTCTCATGTTGTGTTTTCTGAGGGTGCCGAAGACACTGGTGAGGTCGGTCAGCAAGTTTCTGTCTTCTTGTGTCTTTACCAGCATGTCGTCGACGTACACCTCCAGCTGTAGTCCGATGTGCTCTGAGAACACTTTGTTCATTAGCCTCTGGTAGGTTGCCCCTGCGTTCTTCAGCCCGAAGGGCATTACTACGTAGCAGTAGTTTGCCCTTGGGGTTATGAACGAGGTCTTTTCTTGGTCGGGTCCGTACATCGGGATTTGATTGTACCCCGAGTATGCGTCCATGAAGGAGAGATATCTATAGCCTGAGGCTGCGTCTACTAAGGCGTCGATGTTTGGTAGTGGATATGGGTCTTTGGGGCAGGCTTTGTTGAGATCTGTGTAATCGACGCACATCCTCCATTTTCCGTTGGGCTTTTTTACCAGGACCACGTTTGCGAGCCATAGGGGGTATTTTACTTCCCGAATGAACCCTGCGTCTAGTAGTGCTTGTACTTGTTCTTCTAGTGCTTGCATGCGCTCAGGTCCGAGCTTCCAGCGTCTTTGTTGGACAGGTCTGCATCCCGGGTATACTGATAGCTTATGGCACATCAGGTCGGGGCTTATGCCTGGCATGTCGGAGGCTTTCCAGGCGAAGAGGTCGGAATTCTCCCTTAAGAGGGTTATGAGTTCCTCCTTTAGGCCTGCTTCGAGGTTTGCTCCTATGTTTGTTATTTTTTCAGGTGTGTTCCCGATCTGGACTTTGTCGGTTTCTCCCTCTGGTTGTGGCCGAAGGTCTTCTCGGGCTTGAACTCGTCCGAGTTCTATTGTGTTGACCTCTTTCCCTTTTAGGCTCAGGCTTTCGTTGTAGCATCGCCGTGCTAGTTTTTGGTCGCCTTTTAGGGTAGCGATTCCTTTTGCGGTAGGGAACTTCATACAGAGGTGTGGGGTCGAGACTATAGCTGCCAGTCTGTTTTAGGGTTGGTCGCCCAATGAGGGCATTGTATGCTGAAGTGACGTCGACTATAATGTAGTCGATGCTTAATGTTTTAGATTGCTCACCTCTTCCAAAGGTAGTGTGCAGCGAGACGTATCCTAAGGGATGGATTGGGGTATCCCCTAGCCCAAATAGGTCGGTGGGATAGGCTTTTAGTTCTTTTTCTTCGAGTCCGAGCTTGTCGAAGGCCGTTTTGAACAGGATATCTGCTGAGCTTCCCTGGTCAACCAGAGTTCGATGTAAGTTGGCGTTTGCTAGGATGATGGTGATTACCATTGGATCGTCGTGCCCGGGTATTATCCCTTGAGCATCTTCTCGGGTAAATGAGATAGGAGGTAATTCGGGTAGGGGACTGTCTTCTCGGACATGATAGACTTCTTTGAGGTGTCTTTTTCGCGAGGATCTGGATGTTCCTCCGCCTGCAAAACCTCCATTTATCATGTGAACGTGCCTTTCAGGGGTTCGTGGGGTTTGTTCGGCCCGATTTTCGTTATCTCCCCGTCTTCTCTTCCTGGTCTCTTCTCCTTTCTCTGCTATGTATCTGTCGAGTTTTCCTTCTCTGGCTAGCTTTTCTATAACATTTTTTAGGTCGTAGCAGTCGTTAGTAGAATGACCGTAGAGCTTGTGGTATTCACAGTATTCGGACCGATCTCTCCCCGCTCTCTTGTGTTTTAGCGGTCGAGGTGGTGGGATCTTTTCGGTGTGGCATACTTCTCTGTAGATGTCTACCAAGGAGACTCGGAAGGGGGCGTAACTGTGGTATTTCCGTGGCTTGTCCGAGTTGGTTTCTTCTTTCTTTCTCTGTTCCCGATCTCGATCTCGGAGTGGGTAGGTTGATTCCTTCCTAGAAGAGTCTCTTAACTGGGAGGTTTCCTCCATGTTGATATATTTTTCTGCTCGCTCCTGCACCTCGTATAGGGAGGTCGGGTATCGTTTGGATAGGGATTGGCTAAACGGTCCCTCCTTTAGGCCGTTTGCTAGTCCCATGATGGCTGCTTCAGTGGGCAAGTGTTGTATGTCCAGGCAGGCTCTGTTGAATCGCTCCATGTACTCTCGGAGAGTTTCTTGGTTACTTTGTTTGATTCCGAGTAGACTGGGGGCATGTTTTGTCTTGTCCTTTTGAATAGAGAACCTTGTTAGGAATTTTTTGGTTAGGTCTTCGAAGCTGGTGATTGATCTTGGTGGCAGGTTGTCGAACCACTTCATGGCCGACTTGGTGAGAGTGGTGGGGAAGGCTTTGCATCGAATTGCGTCGGAGGCGTCGACCAGGTACATCCTGCTTCTGAAGTTGCTGAGGTGGTGACTCGGATCGGTGGTGCCGTCGTAGAGATCCGTATCGGGTGGTTTGAAGTTTCGCGGTACCTTCTCCTTCATGATCTCTTGTGTGAAGGGATCATGGTTGCCTTCGGGGGTGGTGCCGCGTTCTGTCCTGTTTTTTAGGTTGGCCTCTATTTTCCGTAGTTTTTCTTCTAATTCTCTGCGCTTGCGAGCCTCCCTTCTCAGATCTTGTTCAGTTTCTCTCTGCTTCTTTATGTCCTCTTCGAGTTGTTTCAGTCGGTTTTGTTGTGCTCGGACTGCTTCTAGAATTTCCGAGCTCTTTTCATTCTCGGGATTTTGTGGATCTTTGTTTGGGAGTGATGTCTTTGGGCGATTCTGTTTGTTTCCTCCTGGAGTGCGTGGTGATAGAGGGCTGTCCGGTCGTTCTCCGGTGTCAACTTCATCCTCTTGTTCTGATGCAGCGTGGTCATTGTTGGAGGGGTCGTCCGCCATAGTAGAGGGATGACTTCCAGGTCCCCGGCAACGGCGCCAATGTTCCGAGGGTTACCTGAAACGTGTAGCTCGGTCGTCTTGGAGAGGCCCGAGGTGGGGGTCAGGGACCCGAGCTTGATATGTGGAGTGGTTGGTGGTTGTACCTGCAATGACACTCCGATGCTTAAGTTAGCATGGGTTCAAGCAGATATGTGTAGAATGTGGAATGTGTGTCATACCTGGGTGCTCCAGTGTATTTATAGTAGTTGAACGTGATCTTCCCTGGATAAGATATTCTTATCTTATCTTATCTTTTGGGAGTTTTATCTCTATCTTTGTGGAACCGCCTTTCCTAGGCCTTTTCGGCCTTTAGGTTTTGGGCTGCGTTCCTTTTGATGGGCCTTCTTAGCTTTATTGTCCGAGGTCCGACCTCAGGCGTGGGCCTTGGGACGAGGTCGGACCTTTCATGGATTTTGCCGAGTTGGAGGAGCCCGGTCAGGGTATGAACAATAACGATATCAAGATATTAATAATTGCTAAAAGATTAAATTAATAACATTTTTTATAATAGTATATACCGTAAACGAGATAATTAAGAACATATATATCTCATTTACACTGTAAACGAAATATGTGTATTTTCTAAAACTCAACGAGATAAAACCAAATAAAAACATTAAATATCTCGTTTACATAGTAAACGAGATATATTAATAATTATCTCGTTTACGCTGTAAAAAAACTAAATAATATTACCTAAATTAATAAATACTTCATAAATTACATATATTGATAAATAAAATATTTAATTTATTTATATATAAAAAAATTTTCCGTTATCACGGGCGCAGCTGTGAGGGATGAGGCAACACACTTGACGGCTGGGGCACATCTTGTAAGTGGAACTATGGAAAAATTCTGCATCTTTACCAAAATAATATATTGACAAAGTCAGGTCCCATAATAATCAAAAGTAAACGATTCAATTGAAAACAATGTTGACTCAAGAAAGTAAGAAAGTTTAGTTGCAATTATTTAATATATATATATAGTTACTATAACATCTTGAATTTCAAATTGAAAAAAATTTAAGAGTTAACATAATTTATTAATTTTAGTTAATATTTTTAGTTATTAATTTAATTTTTTTAACTTATTAATTTAATAGTATATTTTTAACCCATATTTTTATACGTTAATAGTTAACTCCGACTAAAAATAATAAATTTTGTTAATTTTAAATATTTCTCTTTTAAATTTTTATTAATGCGTATATCTAAAGAAAGTGAAATATAGAGCGAATGATGTGAATAATCAAATGAAATCTTCAGTAATCCAAAATCAAAAGATGAAGGAGACAATCTCTGCACGAGCAAGAGATAAGGTTGACGCATTGTATCGTAATTAATGATATTAATAAATGATTGATGTTGAGATGATTGTAACCCTAATAATGTCCATAATATAATCATGTCATTTCTTCCGAGGTAGAGAGTCTACCCAACTAACTGACTTTGAAAATCACGAACATGAACCTATATATACGTTTTACTTTTAATACGTTAGCTTTATTGTTCTCCTAAAATCGGAACTAGGAAGTTTGAAGGAAGAAGCTACGTCCCTTTGCAGATTAAGGATTATTCGTAAGGATTCAGAATGACAACTCTTTTGTTTGGATTTGAACATTAAGAAAGCAGTTCCAAGTACACACTCAATATTTGAATTATTTAATTGTGCACATATTCATTCAGAAGCATTTCATCTTAGGACCGACTAACGTTTATTTTTATTTGCTTAATTATATAACTAACTTGAATTGTTCAATTCATTCATCTGCTTAAGTAAATTTTGAAAATTTAAATTTTGTGTTATTTAAATACCAACCTATTAATTAGTAGAAAATTTTTAAATAAAATTTAAATTTATGACGACAAAAAAAGCCTTACTTAATTATATACGTATGATTTTGAGTTTAATATGTTATCCAAGAGTAGTAACAAGTTAGCAATTCATTAAAGAAAAAATAACAAATTAACAATGATGTGGTAAGAGAATCAGAAAAAAACATTTAATAATTTCATCTCTTTTGTCTAATCCACTAGGTTAGTTTCTCTGTTTTTTTTTTTATTTTTTAATTTTTATTTTACTTTTAGTTTTTAGGTGTGATAGGGATCTTTCTATTTTGATTGATAATGGATAATGAATAAACACGGATTATATTATCTTACTTACTTTTTTTTTGGACAGGCCTACTAAGGGCCCAAAGGACAACAAGCAGTTAACCACCCAAGCCCCACCATACCCAGAGAGCAATCCCCATCAAATTCTTCTGCGCCGTTCTTCATATTGCTCCTAATGTGGCCAATGATGCCAAAGGAACTGAGAACTAGTGCGTCATTAGCTTCAATTCATATTTCAGAGATTCCATCTACAAATCATCAGATTGAGAGCTGCAAGTGTTTTCATGCATATCCACTACTTCAGAGGTCTTGTTCGTAGCCATCATTAGATGAAGAGGAGCCACAGGACCAAACCTAAAAAAGGAGTAAACTATCACAGAAGATGACCGAGCCTGGTCACATAGTGTCCTATGTTGTCTTCCTTCCGATTACATGCATTCCTTCAGAATAGTAGCCGCACATGCACCCACCACATCCCTCCAAACTATCAACACACCTGAAACCCGTAGATCAATGTGAAGTAGCCCATCCTAGCTAACTCTTCCGGTAATGCAGCAACCGTCGTACCCTCCTCTGCTTCAGTTCTGATCTCTGCCGCTGCTGTCTGTATTAACATCTGAAGCAACAAATTGTCCGCCAGAGCAGCCTCATTAGACCTTTTGTCCTTCCAAAAAGCTCCTGTCTTCAGTCATGATCTATTTCCCAAAATTGACACAGCCAAGTTATCCTTACGGAGGATGTTTGTGATGAAATTTGGCTTATGCGAGATCCAATTTTGGTGGAGAGTTCCTTGGCATGTAAGCTTCGCCACTTCATACGCTAATGAGTTTGCTTCTCTGGGCACCCAGGTAAAACCACAGTTTGGAATGCCTCTTGCTAAATGATGTATGTCATCTAGTACAACTTGAATTTCTTCAACTGATGCATGTGACTTTAAAGCTTGAATGAGTATCTGATTGTCTGATTCTATGATAACCTTCTATATTAAGAAATTTTGTGACATAATTAAAGCTGCCCTAACCGCTAATGCCTCCGCATCCAATGGCGAGGCCGCAACAATATTGGAGTTAATTCCTGAGAGAAGAGTTCCATTATGGTCTCTGAATACTATGGCCATAGTACCCACAGATTGTGCTCCCATGAAAGCTGCATCAACGTTGCATTTGATCCAACTTTGTAAAGGCGGTCTCCAGGTAACCCTGCTGCCTAATCTCGTACTAGTAGTTGCATGCTTTGCTGGTTCCTCTATCATTTCTGCAAATTCTAGTTCCATTAGTTTAGCTTTGTGAATCACCATTATAGGATTAGGACTGATCTTTTGATATATTGCTAGATTCCTCGCTTTCCACACCTCCCATACTAGAAAACCAACTTTACTGCTACAAAGATCATAATTAGTCCCTGCATTCAGCCTCATTTTTCGTAGAAGTTCCGTTATCCACTTCCCAAAAGAAGAGACTGTTGGGGCCGTAGAACAGTATTGAATTTGTGCTCCAAACCAAGCCGCTCTTGTCCAGGGACATAGTACCTCTCCTGTTAACACCTAATTTTCTTAAAGAAACTCAATTTTCATTCATAAAAAAATTGAAAAAAAATAGACACAAAGTTTAAAGGTTTTCATACCTCTTAGTTCCAAAACTCTAATGCATAAGTCCACTAAAATAAAATGGGTCAAATCATAATTGGGTCTAAATTATTAAAAATAAAATAAAATAAAATAAATATAAAATAAGTCTTAAAATAAATACTAATAAGGTGATGCTATTTGATTAAACTTGACTAATTAGAGCTTTCAATGTAACTTGAAAATAGTAAGATGTTTAGTTTTGCATGATCATTGACCACTGTCTTGACTAATTCTTGATGCGTATCTTGAACAAATAATTTATTCATTTTTACAAAATCATCATTTATTCTCTTAGATGTTGCTATTGAAATTGGATTGATTGGCATATGACAATTCTTAGTTTGTCTTGCAAAGCTCGTATTATTTCCTCCCACTTGAAAAAGATTCATCCTTAAATCTGTATCACAATCAAAAAGAGATATATTAGAGACACTAAAAGTAGCTCATACATTATACTCACTTGGGAGGTCAATCTTGTAAGCATTGTCATTGATCATTTCTAGCACCTGAAATGGACCATAACCCCCTAGGTCTAATTTGGATTTTCTTTGAGTAGAAAACCACTCCCTCTTCAAATGAACCCAAACCCAATCACCAGGTTTAAAGACATCTCTTCGACCTTTATTCACTCTTTGAGTTGTCAACCTATTTTTCTTTTCAATCAACTCACGTGCCTTCAAGTGCATTACCTTAACCTTTTAGCTTTACCTTCTACATCTAAGTTAACAAGATCACTCAAAGACAAAAGTAACAAGTCCAAAATAGTTAAAGAACTAAAAACATTCACAAGTTGAAAAGAAGAAAAATATGTGAAAGAATGAATAGTTCAATTATAAGCAAACTCAATAAAAGGTAAGACATTTTTTTAGTTTTTGAAATTCTTACCAACAACATCATGTAATAAGGTCCCTAACGTTCACTTTAATTTGATCATCAGTTGAGGATAATAAATATTAGAATATAATAATTTCATGCTTGAATTTGCTTGAGTTCTACTGCAAAAGTTCACTTTCAATCCCTTGTACTGATTTGTAAAATTGGTCACCATGTAAAAAAATAATTTGGCCAAAGAATATTTTAATGATACTAGTTAGCAAAACTTTTTTTAAAACATATCCTTCAATGCATTAAAAACATACAGAAATTGACAAATTAATAATTTATTTACCAATATCTTAGATAGCTATTACACATCTCGGATACATAGGGTAGAAGAAAATTAAACCAATATCTTAGATATTGTAACTTCGAGATGTGTAACACGTTTGAAAAAGTTATTTCGGCTGCACCTGTGATCAATTATTTTTGGGTGACATGTGCCAATCTCGGGTTCACAAACACCAAGATATGAGTAGCTTCATGCCTTGTAAGTTATCACATTCTATTCATACATTATATTCTCTTCTCGCTAAACTCATTTTCTTTGTGGTTGTTTATCTGAATAGGGTGATAAGAAATGGTGAAGAGGAAGTGATATTTGAGTGTAGCTCTCTTGTGATGTTGCGCACTTTGATGAGTGAAAGGTAAAGCTCACAGATAACAGTAAATGCACTGGATCGTTCAAATAATACCATGATAAGTTGATATCGTTTCTATGAGAATTAAAGGATTGTGTATGCAAATATCGAGTTAAATGACCAATTAGATCAATGGAACCTAGAATGATTAGGGTTGAAACTTTCTAAAAACATAAAAGGCTTAAACATTGGATTCCTTGAGGGTAGTGAACATGTAGTTAATTGAAAGAGAATATATAATGGAGAAGTCAAAGATTTTGGAGATGTTTAAGTCCTTAGAAAAATCAAATTTTGTTTCCCTTTTCCAAAGCAAGTAAAGATCTTTTCACGACGAATCTTAATTAACCGATTTTCAATGTCTTGGCTCATTGGTTTCTCTTCAATTAACCAACCGCCAATGTTTTGGTCAATCGATTAATCAAAGACGTTAAGTGCAAAAACCGATTCAGTTCCTCTTAAGATTCAAAATTAGTTCTTAGGTCGGATTATATGTAACGTATCTAAGCTAGTCTATTCTGATTAAATCTTATGAGAAAATAGAATTTTCAAAAGTTGTCCTAATCTGAATTATATGTCATATATTCAAAATAGAGTGATTGAAAATCATGTATCGTATCGAACACTTTAAAATCCACTATGTCTAGTCGATTCAAAAAGTTATGTAAAGGAGTTTCCAAACATAATTCGGATATTAGTTCTGTCGAAGCAATAAACAAATTCAAAACGGAATTAGCATGCCTGTTGACACTACTAATCCTTTAAGGATGAAAAATGAAACACTCAATCATAACATAGATCAATGCAATACTTCAAAATAGAAGAAAACTTAGATTAATAATACATAGAAACATAAATAGAGCTCCTAATCCTTTGGCAGAGAAATTGATGAGTCATGGTGAATTGAAAAATAAAGCAAATGAAAAGAAGAAAAAGAGAGACATGTGAAGGATCCGAAGATCCTCCCCTCGGCTCTCCTCCTAATGCGTGAGCATCTTGTACGCTTTTTCCACTTGTTTTCTAGTCATTTTCAGTTAGTAATTATTAAGTTTTATTATATTTTAGTGCAAAATCCTCTTTGGATGTTACTTGGAGTTGTTTTAGTATTTTTATGATTTCAGGTGAAATTCGGAGCAATTTGGCAGAGTTTGAAGCAAAAAGGAATGGAGCTAGACTTTCCCCCTTTGGGCGCTAAACGCTAAGCTGGCATTTAGCACTAGCAAGCCCAACCCGAATCCACGCTCTTGGATCATGTTTAGTGGATTTTGCTTTTAGTTGTTATCTTTTATTTTATTTTTGTAATTTTTATTTAAAAATAGTATCTTTATGTTTTAGAATTTAATATTTTATTTTATTTGCACATCAAATTAGGTTAGTTTGTGGGTATTCAAAAATTCACACTAAATTTTTGGCACTGTGGTCAGGGACTGACGGTAATTGACAACTACCAGTTGTCTAGTTGCTTAGATTAGGTATCTTTCTTAGTTCTATTTGTTTATTTCTCTTTTAACTTTTGAATTAGGTCTTATTTATTTTCATTAATTTCTAAAATTAAGTTTGGTATCCCTTAGTAATTTTCATTTTCTACAATTTTCAAAAACCTTAGTAATCTTCCATGTGTAGTTTTCGAACTTCTAAGTTTATTTCCCTTTTTAATTTTTCAAAAATTTTTGTTTATTTAATCGCTTTATTTTATTTTATTTCTTTTTACATAGGATATCTCATTGAGAGTTCTCTATACTCTGGCAAAGAGACTCCAACTTTGCTTTGTTTACTGTTTGTGTGTGCAGAAATAGGAGGACGTTCATCATGGATTTGCATGGAAATGGACAGCCTAGAAGGACCCTGGGTCATATACTGCTCTCACCCCTGATTTTTATGGGAAAAGTATTGTTGTATCCTCTATTGGAGAAAATGATTTTGAGCTAAAGCCATAGCTGATTACTCTGGTGTAACAAAACTAACAGTTTCACGGGCTCCTTCAGGAAGATCCCAGTCTTTTCATTTCCAACTTCCTACAGATTTGTAACACCGTGAAGACTAATGGAGTGAATCCTAATGTCTACAAGCTCGTGCACTTCCCCTTTAATGTGAGGGACAGAGCAAAGCAGTGGTTTGATGCACAACCCAAGAAAAGCGTGGACACTTGAGATATAGTGGTTAACAAGTTTTTGCGCAAGTTCTTCCCTCCTCAGAGGTTGACCAAGCTAAGGACAGACACTTAAACCTTCATGTAAGGAGAAAATGAGTCCTTCTATAAACCCTGTGAGAGGTACAAGCTGATACTCAAAAAATGTTCTCCTGACATGTTCTCAGACTGGATCAAGGTGCATGTTTCCTATGAAGGACTCTCTGATATAGCCAAGATGTCTTTGGACAGTTCTGCAGATGGTTATTTGCACATGAAGAAGATGCCTGAAGAGGCTAATGAGCTTATTGAGATGGTTGTCAATAACCAGTACTTATACTCTTTTAAGAGGACTTTAATGAAGACAGGAGTCATGGAGGTGGATGCTGTAGACGCACTTCTTTCTCAAAACAAGCTCTTATCTCAACAAATGATCCTCATTACTCAACATTTAAGTGGGATGCAAGGTTCAGTTGCTAATGTTCAACATGTTCCTCCAAATACTTCTTATGATATGAGTGATGGATTCCCCCAAGGTGAGACATGCAGTTATAGCTAGTACATACCTGGGCAAGTCAATTACATGGGGAATTTCTCCAGAACTCTTAATGATTCCACTTATCTTCAGACTTTTAATCAAGGTTGGAAGAATCACTTAGACTTAGGGTGGGGAGAGTGATGCATGATAAACTACTATTTTACGGTTTATCCTGTGCTTAATCTAGTGGATTTTATCCATTATTCTCACATTTATTCATACAATTCGCATATTTTATGTTTTCCTTCTTGATTTTGTGCTATGATTGAAAACATGCTTCTTTGGCCTTATATTTGCTAATATTAATCCTCTTTTATTACCATTAGATGCTGTGATATGTGCGTTAAGTGATTACAGGGATTACAGGGCAGGAATGGCTTGGAGAACGGAAAGGAAGCATGCAAAAGTGGAAGGAATACAAGAAATTGAAGGAACTACAAAGCTGTCAGCCTGACCCTCTCGCACTAAATCAATCATAACTTGAGCTACAGAGGTCCAAATGAGACGGTTCCGGTTGCATTAGAAAGATAACATCCGGGGCTTCGAAATAATATATAATTTGTTATAGTTTCTCTGAGGATAAGTGACACGAACGCGTGCATCACATGAATGCATCGCATCTACGAAAATCAGGGTGTTTGAATTCGCAACCAACGAATTCTGGGCTATTTCTGACCCAGTTTTTGGCCCATAAATCACAGATTAGAGGCTATAAAGTGGGGCAATGCATCCATTCATAATACAACATTTATAATTCACAATTTTAGGTTTTAGATGTAGTTTTTTGAGAGAGAGACTCTCTCCTCTCTCTTAGGATTTATGATCAGGATTAGGATTTAGGATTTCTATAATGATTAGGCTACTTCTCTTCATTCCTGGTTCAATGTTCCTCTAAATTATTTTCTACTTTATTTATTCTATTACTTTAATTGTTATTTATCTTTTCAATTTGACTTATGAACTTTCCATGTTAGAATTGATTTTCTTATTTAATATAAATTGAGATATTTCATATCTAAAGATTGCTTTTCTTCAAATTTATGTTATTCATGCTTTTAATTTAATTTAGATTTTTCCCCTTTGCTTTGGTTAAGTAATTGGTAACACTTGTGTTGTCAAACTCAGCGGTTGATTCAAAATTTGAAATTACTGATTGATTTAGATCCTCTAAAGCTAGTCTTTCCATAGGAGTTAACTAGGACTTGAGGAATCAAGTTGATTAGTCTACTTGACTTTCCTTTATTTAGTAAGGGTTAACTAAGTGAGAGCAAAATTCAATCCTCATCTCACCTGCTAAGGATAACAAGGATGGGATTTCTAGTTCTTATCCCTTGCAATGGTTTTCATAATAATTAGTTTACTTTATTGTTAATTTATCCTTGATCCCTATTTCAAAAAAACCCAAAAATATACCTTTTTCCATAACCAATAATAAATACACCTCCCTGCAATTTCTTGAGAGACGACCCGAGGTTTAAATACTTCGGTTATAAATTTTATTGGGTTTTGTTACTTGTGACAACCAAACATTTGTGCGAAAGGATTTTTGTTGGTTTAGAAACTATACTTACAACGCGATTATATTTTTGTGAAATTCTTTACCAGCAAAAGTCCGTTCGTCAAAATGGCGCCGTTACCGGGGAATTGCAAACGTGAGCCTTAATATTGGTTTTTGTAGATATTTGTTTTTGCTTATTATTTGTTTTTATGTTTAATTTTTATTAACTACTTTGAATTCTCACCCCTCTGGCTTCAAGTTTGATTCCAATGTTGGATTAAGGAATGGAAGCTATAATGAGAACAAGCATCAAGGTTGGAAGAATCAAAGATGGGAGGAGCCACAAGGATTTGATCAACCCTCTTGGCAACAACCCCCTCCAATGCGCTATAACCAACAACCATTCTATGATACATACCAAAGCAATTGTTATGGTGGACCTTCTCGTGACAACCAACACCCACCAAATTACTATGGTCGAGAGCCATTCCGAGGTTTGTGCCAAGATGATAGATATGGTGGACCCCCTTGTAGTTACCAACAAGCCCCACCCTATGGTTATGAACTACCTCCACAATATACCTTTGAACCACCAAACTCACAGGTCCCTTACCACCAAACACTCCCATATGACCCTGACCCACATCCACCACACCAACCACCACATGAACCACACCCAGAACCACCACCTCAATATTCACCATCTCCATATCCTTGTCAAGAAGAACCATCTTCCTACCATGCACCCTTTCTCCAAAATAATGAACCCCCCTATCCACCCCAACCTCCACTAGATGACAACACCTTTGGTGTTATTCACCAAGGGCAAACAGAGCTTCATACCACACTTGCCACTATCACTAGTCTCACCTCTACTCTTCAAGCTCTTATATCCTACATGGACCAATCCTCTACCCCGAATAGTAAACCCTCAAGCTCTAGTGCACTTCCTTTTCAACCACAGAATGATCTCTCCATCCCATTACCACCATCCATGGAAGAGCACCCACATCCATCAATCCAAGAGCAAGATGATACCAATGATGCTATTGACATGGAACAAGAAAGAAGGGATCATCTTAGGGATGCAATGAATCGATTACACGCAGCCTTATTTCCAGAGGAGCAAGAAGAGACCCAAAAGTTAGAGATAGTGAAGACCCTTGAAGATGAAGGAGTAGATGAAGGGAGTTGTCATGGAAAGGTAATCATCAAGGAGGAGTACGATTTTATGCTAAAAGAACTGGATAAAGCCGCAATAGTTAAAGAGGAAGTGGTTGAAGACTTAGGAGATGCGGAACCTCCATGGGAAAGTCAAGTCATAGAGCCTCCTTCCAAGACGATTGTATTTGATGTTGAGGAGGGTGTACAACCTCCAAGGCATGTCATGGTTAAAGACTTGGAAGAGGTTGATCAAGAGATGGAGATTCAAGAAGAAGAAGCACAACCTCCCATGCCCTTGGAAAGCAGTAAAGAGGAGATTGAATTGGAAGAAAGCTACCAAGAGGAAGAGGTTAAAATTGAAGAAACTTGCAAGGAGGTGGAAGTTGTCAGAGAATAGCACAAGAGAGTGGAGCTTGCAAGATCATTAGAAACACCTTTCCCAAAGCCATTACCGTCCAACACAACCTTCAAGTGGGTAAAATTCTTATCCTTGACCTTTACTTTCCCACTTGAATATGGGCTACTGGAGACAGATGGTCAACTTAGAGCTCTCTGTGGCTTTAAGAGTAAGAGGGAGATGGTCAGTGGGAAGAGTTGTCCTGCAAGGTTCAATATGGTTGCATGCTCCAAATTGAAGTGTAAGGATTGGTGTAGAGCTCAACTGAATGGCTCTAGAAGGTTGTTTGGATGTCTCTGTCAGAATTCAAATTGCGAGCCACTCGGAAGGAACAATGGTGACCCACAAGAAGACGGGTGTAAAAGCAAGGTTTGGGACCCCGGAATTCATTCCAACAGTCATCACTCTTGGGGCCTTGTCACCTGCTTTGATTTGCTTGAAGGCTTTATGCGCCTAGTTTGGGACCCCGGAGGCTATTGAAATTACAAACACTGGTGGGAATTCCTGGATCAGTACAAGCACAAGCCACCACGACAAGGAGCTCACCAAATGTCCAACTTAGGGACAATAACTAAAAGTGCTAGGTGGGAGACAACCCACCATTGTATGATCGTTCTTTTCTCTCTTCTTAATTTTCTTTTTTAAGTGACTCTTCTCATTATTAGTACATATAGTTTGCATCCTTCATCTGCATATTGCATATTACATAAAAAAAAACGAATAGAAAGTTGCGTGGAAACAGTGCAGAAAGTGTGCCAATCACACAAGCATTACCACGCGTACGCGTCATCTTAGAATTTGGCACCTCACGCGTACGCGTCAATGACGCGCACGCGTGACCTTGCGAAATCGAAGTAAAAGGTGTATTGGCCGAAAGTTGGGCTGGCTTGGTGCGGGCACTGTGCCCGAGGCACAAATCACGTCACGCGTACGTGTCATGGACGCGTGCGCGTCACTTTCACAATAAGCACTACCACGCGTGCGCGTGCCTGACGCGCACGCGTCATAGGACATTTTGGCACACACCCCAAGACGAACAGAGGGTTGTGCAAGTGCCACGATGCCCTCGCGCGAATAGCGCAAACATGGTCATGCGTACGTGTGACGCGTTGTCCCCCTCAGTGCGCGACCCACTTGAACCCTGCGCAACCTTGTTTTTCATATCTTATCTTTCTAAATCCTAATTTCTTTCTTCTTCTTTCTTCTTTCTTTTCTTTCTTCTTTATTCTCTCATCTTTTTCCATTCTTTCTCTTTATTTTATTCTTCTCTTCTTCCTTCCCTCCATTCTTTCTTTCATTCATCTTTTAATTACTGCATTTAATTATTTTTCTTTCTTCTAAATTTTCTTTTAGCTTAATTATTTATTATTTCTTCTTCTTTCTTTTTCTTTCCTTTTCATGCAATATTATATTGGTATTGGAGCTTCATTTGGATATTATTTTATTAATTTGACCTTACGGATCTTATGTGGAATGATTTGACAATTGACATATTAATTTGACTCTCCCATACATTTAGATTATATTATTTTCATTCCTATTTTAACTTGCACACCAAGCGTTTGTGGGAAAAAAATAAATAAAAAATAAAAAAAGCTCTTATGGTATTCTGAATTCTATTTTTCGTCAACTCTTTTACCTGAATACCTCTGTTTCACAACACTTGCAAACCATCTGTATTTGGGATTATCATTCACAAATTGTCATCATTACACATGTTCTTTCAATTGGCACATTTAATACTTGATGCTTGAGCTATGCTTATCATGCTTATTTCTGCATGCCATAAACACTCCTGCATCTCATTATTATGAATTGCCTTTTTGCTCCTAATTGTTATCTTACTTACATGTTGTAGCTACCATGTATTTAAAGCTATTATCCCCTCTTTGGCATTCATTATCACTTGGAATTTCTTCCTCCCAGTTCTTTCGTTCTCTATATTTAATATTCTTCATTTTCTTTCTTCTTTAGACATGGGTACCCAGAAAGGAAAAGAGAAGGCCACTGACAAGACACCGGCACGGAAAGGAACCAAGAGACCTCTAGCTAAGGCACCTCCACCTACAAGCGTCAGTTGGAGCAACCCGTCCACTTGCACATCCTAGCATGCACCGAGGACGGTGCAATCTTTAAGTGTGGAAAGGTCGATACCGACTTCCGTGGGTTAGTTACCTCCTTTTCAACACCAATCATTTATTTTCCTTGTTAGTCGTTGCATTTGCATGTTTGTTTGCATGTATGTCTTGCTTGGTTAAAGTAATGAGTTTCTTTTCAAGACCATTTTTTACAATATTTCAATAATTTAAATTGAAAAATTTGTGTTAAACTTGTTTGAAGATTGTATTTGGAACATGGTTTAGAGCTAAAGAACACACAACCTGTGAGATTTGAGCTCAATTACATGGTTATATTATTTAACCATAATATTCTATTCTTGTGTGTTTTCTCTTCTATGATTGTAGACTTTACTTTGTTCCATTCTATATGTCCAATATTTAGTTTATTTACATGCTTGCATATGATTGAGGCCATTACTTGTTTTTGCTCACTTATCCCAAATAGCCTACCCTTTCAATTACCTTTGTTAGCCACTTTGAGCCTTTTAATCCCCATTTGTTCTATATTTTACCACATCACTAGCCTTAAGCAGAAAAACAATAAAATACCCCAATTAAATCTTTGGTTAGCTTAAGATAGAGATTGTGTATCAATTAAGTGTGGGAAACTATGGGAACTTGGGTTGATGAAAGTGTACAGTGTTTCATTGACAAAATATTGGGAATTTGGGTACCTACTCATGTGAGACCAGAAAAATTAAAAATCCATGTGCATTGATATGTTATGTTTACTTTTATATTTTTAATAAAAAAAGAAATATATATATATATATATATATATATAAATAGGGGACAAAATTACCCCAATGTTAAGTTAATAAAAGATCAATGCATATGTGATACAAATTAAAAGAAAAGTTAATACATGAGTATATGATGCAAAAGTGGGAATTATGGGTAGCTAGGCATAATTCTAGAGTTATATAGAGTGTATGTGTATTAGGTGAGAGCTTAGACTAGTCAAAGATTCAATTCATAGCTCATTAGCCATATATATATCCGCACCTTTACCTTAGCCCCATTACAACCTTGAAAAGACCTCATGACGTTTGCATTGGTACATTAAATACTTGTTGATTGGTTAGATGAAGAACAAAGTTTAGAAAGTATGACTAGAGAAGAGTAGAGTGATTAACCCTAGAAACTTGAGAGAGTCAGAGTGATATACACTACCAGTGAGGGTTCAACGCTTGATTCTATGTTCCCTGCTTTCATGAGCTATCTTCTTACAAGTTTACTTGTCTTTTATTGTATAATTTGAATTAGTGAAATCTGATTTATGTTTGTCTTGAAGAGCTTATTTACTTTTAACCAAGTAGACAGAAACATCTTAGCATGTAGTTGCATTCATATAGATAGGTTGCATTTAATAAGTCTACCATTCATCTTCACTCTTATAGTTTCTCTTAAACTTAGCATGAGGACATACTAATGTTTAAGTGTGGGGAGGTTGATAAACTACTATTTTATGGTTTATCATGTGTTTAATCTAGTGGATTTTATGCATTATTCTCAAACTTATTCATACAATTTGCATGTTTTATGTTTTCCTTCCTGATTTTGTGCTATGATTGAAAACATGCTTCTTTGGCCTTATCTTTGCTAATATTAATCCTCTCTTATTACCATTAGATGTCGTGATACGTGGATTAAGTGATTACAGAGATTACAGGGCAGGAATGGCTTGGAGAACGGAAAGGAAGCATGCAAAAAGTGGAAGGAATACAAGAAATTGAAGGAACTGCAAAGCTGTCAACCTGACCCTCTCGCACTAAATTGATCATAACTTGAGCTACAGAGATCCAAATGAGGCGGCTTCAGTTGCGTTGGAAAGCTAACATCCAGTGCTTCGAAATAATATATAATTTGTCATAGTTTCTCTGAGGATAAGTGACGCGAACGCGTGCATCACACGGACATGTCACATCTGCAAAAATCAGCGTATTTGAATTCGCAACCAGCGAATTCTGGGCTATTTCTGACCCAGTTTTCGACCCAGAAATCACAGATTAAATGCTATAAAGTGGGGGAATACATCCATTCACAATACAACATTCATAATTCATAGATCGTTGAAATTGGCAGATTGTTGATTAATTTAGATCGCTCTAAAGCTAGTCTTTCCACAGGAGTTGACTAGGACTTGAGGGTCAAATTAATTCAATCCACTTGACTTTCCTTTATTTAGTAAGGGTTAAGTAAGTGGGAGCAAAATCCAATTCTCATCACACCTGATAAGGATAACTAGGATAGGACTTCCAATTATTATACTTGCCAAGAGATTTTCTAATTATTAATTTATTTTTCTTATCAATTAAATTATTTGTTCAACCCTTTTCAAAATCCCAAAATAAACCTTTGCATAACCAATAATAAATCATACTTCCCTGCAATTCTTTGAGAAGACGACCCGAGATTTAAATACTTCGGTTATCAATTCAAAAGGTGTTTGTTACTTGTGACAACCAAGCGTTTGTACGAAAGGATTTTCTGTTGGTTTTTGAAGCTGTACTTACAACGCGATTATATTTGTGAATTTCTTTACCGATAGAAAATCCTAACGTCAAAATGGCGCTGTTGCCGGGAAATTGCAAACGTGTGCCTTATTATTGGTTATTGTAAATATTTTTCAAAAAAAAAAATTCAGATTTTAAATTTTTATCTTATTTTATCTTATTTTTCAAAAATCAAATCTTTTTTTTCAAAATCTTATCTTATCTTTCTTCAAAAATCATATCTTTTTCAAAAGCTTATCTTATCTTCTTCAAAATCTTATCTTATCTTTTTCTTTTCTCCAAAAATCATATCTTTTTCAAAATATTTTCTTTTTATTAGTTTTTGTTTTTATTTTCTCCTACTACTATGAACTCTCACCCCTCTGGCTTCAAGTTTGATTCTAATGTTGTTGTTAGGAATGTGAACTATAATGAGAACGGGCATCAAGGTTGGAAGAATCAAAGATGGGAGGAGCCACAAGGATTTAATCAACCCTCATGGTAACAACCACCTCCAATGGACTATCAACAACCGTTTTGTGATGCATATCAAGGCAATGGCTATGGTGAACGCTCTTTTGATTATCAACAACCACCACCATATACCTATAAACCCCCTCCTCAACATGACTTTGGGCCACCATACTCACAAGTCCCTTTTCGCCATTCACCTCCATATGACCCTAATCCTTATCCACCACACCAACCACCATATGAACCATACCCAGAACCACCACCTCAATATTCACCATCTCCATATCCTTATCAAAAAGAACCACCTCCGTATTATGAATCTGCTTCCCAAAATAATGAACCCTCCTATCCACCCCAAACCTTCATGGAGAACACACTTAC
Source organism: Arachis hypogaea (assembly GCF_003086295.3). Classification (NCBI taxonomy): domain Eukaryota; kingdom Viridiplantae; phylum Streptophyta; class Magnoliopsida; order Fabales; family Fabaceae; genus Arachis; species Arachis hypogaea. The sequence continues at coordinate 64,587,720 of NC_092041.1, read as the reverse complement.
TTCTCTCATTAGTCTCAACTCTACACTCCAAAATCTTATATCCCGCATGGACCAACCCTCCACCTCCAATGTTCAACCCTCAAGCTCCAATGCACTTCCATCTCAACCACAAAATGATCACCCCATTCCATTACCACCATCCATGGAAGAGCATCAACACCCATCAATCCAAGAGCAACATGATCCCACTGATGCTATTGACATGGAACAAGAGAGAAGGGATCATCTTCGCGAATTCATACTTCATAAGGAGCTAGAGGAGGCACTAAAGGTGAAGGTAGAAGAGACCTTTGCAGATGACGGAGTAGTTGAAGGGAGTTATCATAAAAAAGAAGCCATCAAGGAGGAATATGATTTCATACTTAAACACCTGAATCAAGCGATAAATCGATTACCTTTCCGACATTCAGACATTCAAGGAACCCCCATGGCTTTATATGCAGAATCTAATGAAGAACGTAGCATGAAGGAGACGCTAGAAACTCCAGTGGATAATAAGGAGCGTCATTTTGTACTAGAACAAGTGGAGGAAGCCGGAATTATTAAAGAAGAAGGAGTGGTTCAAGACTTAGGGCGTGCTAAACCTCCATGGAAAAGTCAAGTTATAGAGCCTCCTTCAAAGACGTTTGAAACTGATGTTGAGGAGGATGTACAACCTCCAAGGCATCTCACGATTGAAGACTTTGAAAGGGATGGTCAAGAGATAGATTTGATCATTGATGAATTCTTATCTACATTTGTATCCTCTCCCATTGGACTTGACATGGAGATAAAAGAAGAGGAAGCACAACCTCCCATGCCCTTGGTAAACAATGAAGAAGAGATTGAATTGGAAGATATCCACCAAGAGGAGGAGGTTGATATTGAAGAAGATTGCAAAGAGGTGGAATTTGTCAAAGAAGAGCACAAGGGAGTGGAGCTTGCAAGATCATTAGAAACACCTCTCCCGAAGCCATTACCGTCCAACACAACGTTCAAGTGGGTAAAATTCTTATCCTTGACCTTTACTTTCCCACTTAAATATGGGCTTCTAGAGACAGATGGTCAACTTAAAGCTCTTTGTGGCTTTAAGAGCAAGAGGAAGATGGTTAGTGGTTGGAGTTGTCAAGCAAGGTTCAACATGGTTCTATACTCCAAGTTGAAACGCAAAGTTTGGTGTAGAGCTCAATTGAATGGGTCTAGGAAGCTGTTTGGCCGCTTGGGTGAGAATTCAGATTGCTTGCTACCCAGATGGAATCATGATGATCAACAAGAAGACGGGTGCAAAAGCAAGGTTTGGGACCCCAGAATTCATTTTGGAAATCAACACTCTTGGGGCCTTGTCACTTGCTTTAACTTGCTTGAAGGCTTTCTGCGCCTAGTTTAGGACCCCGGAGGCTATTGGAAGTACAAACATTGGTGGGGATTCCTGGATCAGTACAAGCATAAACCACCATGACAAAGAGCTCACCAAATGTCCAACTTAAGGACTTTAACTAAAAGTGCTAGGTGGGAGACAACCCACCATGGTATGATCGTTCTTTTTCATTTTAATTCTGTTTTATTTTGTTTTTTTTGAGTTTTATTTTATTTGATTGAACCTGGAATCACGCATAACAACATTGCATTATGCATTTTGCATATTTAAAAAAAAAAAACGCCGCGTCGCTGACGCGTCCGCGTCAAATGTGCGTTAGGAAGAAAATAAGATTGAACAGAGAGTCACGCGAAAGTGTGGCTGGAGGCGTTCCTTTGGCACAATTTGACCCACGCGACCGCGTCACTGACGCATCCGCGTCATGTGGGGAAAATGCCTCCCACGCGTCCGCGTCACCCACGCGAACACTTGGCCGTGTAAAATCGACGTAAAAAGGGTGTATAGCAGTAAGTTGAGCTGGAGTTGGGCTGAACTCATGCTAGACGCACAAGCCCTACCACGCATCCGTGCCGTTTTCAAAGTTTGGCCATTCACGCAATTACGTCCACCACGCGAACGCATCACCCTGAAATTTGGTAAAATGAGTTTTCACACAGAGAGTTGTGCGAGCGCGAGGCTGCCCTCGCGCCACTAGCATTAATCATGTCACGCGTCCGCGTGACGGACGGGTCCGCGTCATGACTTGTTTTATTCTAATTGGGTATTATTATTCATAAGTCAATGCTAATTTTTATAATACTGATATTCCTTTTGCATTGATATGCACTTACACTATTTTGTATTATCCACACCCTCTTCCCTATTGTTGCAATTTTTGCACTATTGATATGCCGTATGCTTCTACTATTTTCTCACTGCATGTTGTAGCTACCATATAATTGAGACCTTTATTATTTGGTATTAACCAATCCATATTTTATTTATTTTCTTATCTTTATTTCTGGGTTACTTTTCTTCCTTTTTCTCTTGTTTCAGGATGGCCACCGAGGAAGGGAAAAAGGAAGAACTTCTATATTGGGAGACAGGCAAGTCAATCTGCACAATCTATAGAGAAAGGCATCAGTTGGAGCAACCCATCTACTTGTACATCTTAGCATGCACCGAGGATGGTGCAACCTTTAAGTGTGGCGAGGTCGATACCGATCTCCTTGGGTTAGTTATTCTCTTCTCAACACCAATGTCTTATTTTCTTTATTAGTTCATTGTTGCATTGCATAATAGATTGCATGTGTAGTTGATTGTTTGCATTTAAGTACTACTTGGTTGAAAAATAATAAGTTTCTTTTTAAGACCCTATTTTTGAAAAATTTCACTAATTTAAATTAAAAAAATTAAAATTTTCTGTGTTAAATTTGTTTGAAGATTGTAAATTGGAACATGGTCTTTGAGCCAAAGAACACACAACCCGTGAGATGTTGAGCTTATTTATATGGTTACATTATTTAACCATAATATTCTATTCTTGTGTGTTTTCCTTCTCTATAACTACAATCTATATTTTGTTCCAGTCTATATGTCCATTGTTTAGTATATTTACATGCTTGCATATGATTGAGGCCATTATTTGTATTTATGCTCACTTGTCCCAAATAAACCTACCTTTTATGCCATCCTTGTTAGCCCCCTTGAGCTTTTTAATCCCCCTTCATTTTATAACCACATTACTAGCCTTAAACAGAAAAACAAAATAAAAATCCCAAGTTGAATCCTTGGTTAGCTTAAGATAGATATTGTGTATAATTTAAGTGTGGAAAATTTTATGGGAACATGGGATAATAGAAAAAAGTAGGAAATTAAATTAAATAAGTTATTTAAAAATTTGGAAAGCATGTTCATGTGAAATCAAAATAATTAAATTACCATGTGCATTGATAAAAAAAAATAAAAAAAATTATTAAGTAATTAAATAAGGGGATACAAAAAAAAAAATATTACCCTAAATACAAAATAAAAAGAATCAATACATATGGGACAAAATTCAAAAATAAGTTTGATACATGAGCATGTAATACAAAAGTGGGAAAAATTTGGGTAACTAGGTAAAGCATTTTAAATTATATAAAGTATGTATATGTTAGGTGAGATCTTAGACTAATCAAGGATTCACTTTGTTAGCTCACTTAGCCTTATATATACATCCTTACCTTTATCTCAGCCCCATTACAAACTTGAAAAGACCTCATGATGTTTGCATTGGTATACTAAATATTTGTTGATTGGTTAGCTGAAGAACAAAGTTTAGAAAGCATGATTAGAGAAGATTAGAGTGAAGTACCCTATACACTTGAGAGACTAGAGTGATATACACTATTAGTGAGGGTTCAATGCTTGATTCTATGTTTCCTACTTTCATGAGCTATCTTCTTGCAAGTTTACTTGTCTTTTATTGTGTAATTTAAATTAGTGGAATTTGATTCATATTTGTCTTGGAGAAATTATTTATTTTTAACCAAGTGGGTAGAAACATTTTACATGTAGTTGCATTCACATAGATAGGTTGCACTGCATACTCTCTATCATTCCTCTTCACTCCTTTATAGCTTCTCTTGAGCTTAGCATGAGGACATGCTAATGTTTAAGTGTGGGGAGGTTGATAAACAACTATTTTATGGTTTATCTTGTGCTCAATTGAGTGGTTTTTATCAAGTCTTTGCACACTTATTCATACTAATTGCACGTTTTACATTTTCATTCTTAATTATGTGCTTTGATTGAAAACATGCTTTTTTGGTCTTAATTTAGCTAATCTTAATCCTCTCTTATTACCATTCGATACCTTGATATGTGTGTTAAGTGATTTCAGAGATTACAGGGCAGGAATGACTCAGAGGATGGAAAGGAAGCATGCAAAAGTGGAAGGAATACAAGAAGTTGAAGAAGTTGCTAAGCTGTCCAGCCTAACCTCTTTGCACTCAAACAGTCATAACATGAGCTACAGAGATCTAAATGAAACGGTTTCAGTTGCGTTAGAAAGCTAACATCCGGGGCTTCGATTTGATATATAATTTGCCATGGTGGCCGTACATCTAGGCGATGCAAACGCGTGCTTCACGCGGACGCGTCGCAGTGACGAAAATCAGCGTGGCAGATTTCGCAACCAGCGAATCCTGGGCTATTTCCGGCCCAGTTTCAAGCCCAGAAAACACAGATTAAAGGCTGCAAAGTGGAGGAATGAAGGGGACAATTCATAATTCACTTTTCATAATTCTCTTAGGATTAGGATTCCTCTTAAAGGATTTAGGATTTATTTCTTCTTTATCACAGGTTCAATGTTCATTTAAATTATTAATGCAAAGAGTACTTTTTTCATTTAATTTTATTATTTATTTAATTGCTTTCAATTTTATTATCATGTCTCTTTTCTACTCCCTTCTCCCAACAACGAAGATGGTATGCATGTTGATAGAGTAGACTCCCAACTTGACATGGGGGTTGATTAATATTAGCAGACCCTTGAGTTGGGATACTCAAGAGTTCAATTGTAATTGGTTCGTTGTTGGTTGGCTTGTTAGTCACTAACTCTAATCCTTTCCAAGGTAGAAGATTAGGACTTGTGAATAGAAGTTGACTTTTAACCTGACTTTCCTTCATTCGTTGGGGGTTAACTAAGTAGAAACAACTACTAATTATTAATTGATCTTGAGAAAATTCCAACAAGGATAGAACTTCCGATTAATCTTCTCCTAGTCAAGGCTTTTTATTGTTATTATTTTATTTTTCTCTATAATTCATTCTTCTTATTTCTTAATCTAAAACCCCAATTTACACAAACTCATAACCAATAGTAAGAACACCTCCCTGCAATTCCTTGAGAAGACAACCCGAGGTATAAATACTTCGGTTATCAATTTCAAAGGGGTTTGTTACTTGTGACAACCAAAACTTTTGTAAGAAAGGATTTTCTGTTGATTTAGAAGTTATACTTACAACGCGATCATATATTTTTATATTTCTTTACCGATAGAAAATCCGTTCTTCAAAATGGCGCCGTTGCCGGGAAATCGCAAACGTGTGCCTTATTATTGGTTATTGTAAATAAGTTTCAAAAATCAAATTTTTTTTTCAAAAATTATATCTTTTTCAAAATCTTATCTTATCTTTTTTCAAAAATTATATCTTTTTCAAAATCTTATCTTATCCTTTTTCAAAAATCATATCTTTTTCAAAATTCTATCTTATCTTTTTCAAATTCTTATATTTTTCAAAATATTTTCTTTTTATTAGTTTTTATTTTTATTTTCTCTTACTACTATGAACTCTCACCCCTTTGGCTATGAGTCTGGTTACAACTATGTTGCAGGAAGAGGAGATTATAATGAGAACATGCATCAAGGTTGGGACACTCAAAGATGGGAGGAGCCACAAGAGTTTGATCAACCCTCATGGCAACAACCACCTCCAATGGACTATTATCAACCATTCTGTGATGCATACCAGGATAACGGCTATGGTGAGCACTCTTTTGATTATCAACAACTACCACCATATGCCTATGAACCCCCTCATCAACATAGCCTTGGACCACCAAACTCACAAGCCCCCTACAACCATTCACCTCCATATGACCCTAACCTATATCCACCATACCAACCACCCTATGAACCATATGAACCATATATAGAACCACCCCAATTTCACCCCAATTACTCCCAAGAACCACCACCTTAATATACACCATCTCTAAATCTATCAATCCAAGAGCACTATGATCCTACTTATGACAGCCGAGCGCAACAAGAATCAAGGGATCGTCTCAAGGAAACAGTGGAAAAATTTCATGCAACCCTTCGCCAACTGGATCAAGCGATAAATCGATTACCTTCCCGACGTTCGGACATTCAAGGAACCCTCATGGCTTCATGTGGAGAATCTACTGAAGAACGAGGCATGAAGGTTTAGTCCTCGTAACTTTTAAACTAACATCTTTTAGGTTTAGTCTTAGAGGTTTTTACTCTAAATAGGGGACTTCCTTCCTCCTGAGGATCACGTCCCCCAGGAGGGGAGAGACACATTACTTTACATATTCTTCTCTGTTTTCTCTGTAAACCATGAGCAACTAAATCTCCTGGTTAAGGTTAGGAGCTCTGCTTGTTCCTATGGATTAATATTATTACTCTTCTCTTTTAATTAATGTCTAATTCAATTCTAAGGTGTTGCTTTCGTTCTTAATCTTATGAATCTGGAAGGAACGAGAGTATGACTCTCATTCTACATGAGCTCTTGTGATTCTCGAGAGAGTTATCTCGCTTGGACTACATCTTGAAAACATTCCTCCAAAACTAAGGGTTACCTGCAGCTGATTGGGATATATGATATGAAATCATGTCCGTTTTAGGTAATTAAGGTTTCCGATCTGAAAGAATTGACCTTGTCTGTGGCATTTTATTAAGATCTGGGGAGATTAACTCGCTACGAGAGTAGGTTTTAATCACTTATGGTTTGCTATGGAATGTGTCACTCATTCTTGAAATAGTTAGTGAGAAGTATTAATCTGGAAAAATAAGCATCTCTGAGGCCTTAACTACTTCCATATATTATCTCTTTAACAATCTTTAATTGCTGGCTCAATCCAACAATCCTCGTGGGATCGACCTTTATTCACTTGAGGTATTACTTGGACGACCCAGTGCACTTGCCGGTGAAGTTATGCGAGTTCAAAATTCGCGCCCCAAGTTTTTGGCGCCATTGTCGGGGATTGTTCGTGATTGACAACTATCGGTTGTCTTGTTGCTTAGATCAGGCTTTTTTATTTGTTTTTCTTTAGTTATTGTTCTTCCTGATTTTTGAAAATTGATCTTGTTTGCTTTTTTTTTTGTTCAATTTTTTTTATTATCTCTTATTTGATTCCAAAATTTTGAAGTTAGGTGTTCTTCTAGTGTTTTTCCTTTAATTTTTTTAAAATTAATATTGTTTATCTTTCCCTTCTTAATTTTCGAATTTTTCTTGTTATCCTGTTTTGATTTAATTTCAATTTTTAAGTTTGGTGTCTTTTTAGTGTTTTTCTTCTTTTTATTTTTCAAAAAAAATTTAAAAATTTTTGCATCTTATTTTTATTTGATTTTAAATTTTAAAAGTTTGGTGTTCTCTTTTTCTTTCTTTTGAAATTCAAAACTTCTTAAAAACTTTTCGTTTAAATATTAGAAAATTCTTGAATTTTAGAAAATTTGGTATCCCGTTAGTAATCTTTTTGTTTAATTTTATTTTCTTTAATAATCATATCTTATTTATCTTTCTTGATCTTTGAATTTTATCTTATCTTTTTATTGGATTTTCAAATCTTGTTATGTTATCTTTATTTTAAATTCAAATTTTAAGTTTAGTGTTCTATCAAGTTTTTCTTTCTTTTAATTTTGAATTTCAAAATCTTTATTTAATCTTTTCTTTTTAAGATTTCGAAAATTTTCAAAACAAATTTTCTGTCTTTATTTTCAAATCTTTTTAATTAATTGTTTGCTTTATCTTGTTTTAATTTTTAAGTTTGGTATTTCTTTAGTTTTTCTTTCTTTCAAAATTTAATTTCAAAATCTTGATTTGACTTTGTGCTCTCTAATTTTTGAAAATTTCATTGTTAATTTCAAAAATTTGTTAGTTAATTGGTTGCTTTATCCTATCTTAATTTTAAAATTTGGTGTCCCTTTAGTGATTTTCTTATTTTGGTCTAATCAATTTTTTTTTTAATTTTCGAATCATATCTTATTTTTCTTGTTTATCTTGTTAATTTTTCTTGATTTTCAATCTTTATCTTATTTATCTTTTCCTTGATTCTCGACTTTCTCTTAATTTTCGATTTTATCTTGATTTCCTTTTTAAATTTTGGTTACTAGCTTATTTATCTTCCTTAAATTTTTGAACTTATCTTATTTATCTTTCTCTTTATTTTCAAAATTTTGTTTTAAATTATCTTATCTTTATTTAATTACAAGTTTTAAGTTTGGTGTCTTTTTAATATTTTCTTTTTCTTTTTAAATTTCAAAAAATTCAAATCTTTTCTTTTATCTTATTTATTTTTTTCCTTGACTCTAGTTATTTAATTTTTCATTTAAATTCGAACTTTAAATTCAAATTTAAGTTTGGTGTTCCCTTAGTTTTTCTTTTTCTCTTTTTTTTGAAATTCAAAAACTTTTAAAACCCTTTCTTCTTAAATTTTCGAAAATTTTAAGTAAATCTTCCATCCTTATTTTTGAATTGTTTTAGTTAATTGCTTATTTCATCTTACTTTTCTTTTATTTTCATTTTTTCCTTTACGTTTTATCTTATTTTCGTTTTTCTTTATTATTCTTTTTGTTTATCAAAAATTTTTTTTTCTTCCTTGTTTTTCTGTTTACCACCTAGTGCGTTTTAATTTTTTTTGGTGTTTTCTGCCGAGGAACAATCATGGAGAGGGATCACATGGGTTACTGGTGCACGAAATTGCAATCACACTTTTGCAATCTGCACAACTAACCAGCAAGTGCACTGGGTCGTCCAAGTAATACCTTACATGAGTAAGGGTCAAATCCCACGGAGATTGTTGGCTTGAAGCAAGCTATGGTTATCTTATTAATCTTAGTTAGGATACCAATAGGATTCTTTAGCCTCGATTGTAAAAGATAAAAAAAAGGTGTAAAAAGAGTAATTGGTACGCAGTAATGGAGAATATGTTGGAGTTTTGGAGATACTTTGTCTTCTAAATCCCTGCAACATAATGCTTTCTCACTTTCAAACATGCAAGGCTCCTTCCATGGCAAGCTGTATGTAGGGTGTCACTGTTGTCAATGGCTACTTCCCATCCTTTCAATAAAAATGGTCCAAATGCTCTGTCACAGCACGGCTAATCATCTGTCGATTCTTGATCATGTCGGAATAGGATCCGTTGATCCTTTTGTGTCTGTCACTACGCCCAACACTCACGAGTTTGAAGCTTGTCACAGTCATCCAATCCTTGAATCCTACTTGGAATACCACAGACAAGGCTTAGACTTTCCGAATTTTCAAGGATGCTGCCAATGGATTATAGCTTATACCACGAAGATTCTGATTAAGGAATCTAAGAGATACTCATTCAATCTAATGTAGAACGGAGGTGGTTGTCAGGCACATGTTCATGGATTGAGGAAGGTGATGATTGTCACGGATCATCACCTTCTTCATAGTGAAGCACAAATGAACATCTTAGATCGGAACAAGCGTGTTTGAATGGAAAACAGAAATAATTGCATTAATTCATCGAGACGCTGCAGAGCTCCTCACCCCTAACAATGGAGTTTAGAGACTCATGCCATCAAAAGGTGTAAAGTTCAGATCTAAAAATGTCATGAGATACAAATCAAGTCTCTAAAAGTTGTTTAAATACTAAACTAGTAACCTAGGTTTATAGAAAATGAGTAAACTAAGATTAACAGTCCAGAAATCCACTTATGGGGCCCACTTGGTGTGTGATGGGGCTAAGACTTAAGCTTCTCACATGCCTGGGCTGTTTTTGGAGTCGAACGCCAGGTTGTAACCGGTTTTTGGCGTTGAACTCCAACTTGCAACCTGTTTCTGGCGCTGAACGCCAGACTACAACATGGAACTGGTGTTGAACGCTAGTTTACGTCATCTATCTTCACGCAAAGTATGAACTATTATATATTGCTGGAAAGCCCTGGATGTCTACTTTCCAAAACAATTGAGAGTGCGCCAACTGGACTCCTGTAGCTCCAAAAACTCCATTCCGAGTGCAGGGAGGTCAAAATCCAACAACATCAGCAGTCCTTTTTCAGCCTAAATCAGATTTTTGCTCAGCTCCCTCAATTTCAACCAGAAAATACCTGAAATCACAGAAAAACAAACAAACTCATAGTAAAGTCCAGAAATATGATTTTTGCCTAAAAACTAATAAAAAATATACTAAAAACTAACTAAAACATACTTAAATCTACATGAAATTACCCCCAAAAAGCGTATAAAATATCCGCTCATCACAACACCAAACTTAAACTATTGCTTGTCCCCAAGAAACTAGATAAATAAAATAGGATAAAAAGAAATTAAGAAGCAATAATATCTCAGAGTTTTAAGTGAAGCTCAGATTCTAATTAGATGAGAGGGGCTAGTAGCTTTTTGCTTCTGAACAGTTTTGGCATCTCACATTATCCTTTGAAATTCAGAATGATTGGCATCCATAGGAACTCAGAATTCAGATAGTATTATTGATTCTCCTAGTTTATTTTGTTGATTCTTGAACACAACTACTTTATGAGTCTTGGCCGTGGCCCAAAGCACTTTATTTTCCAGTATTACCACCGGATACATAAATGCCACAGACACATAACTGGGTGAACCTTTTTAGATTGTGACTTAACTTTGCTAGAGGCCCCAATTAGAGGTGTCCAGAGTTCTTAAGCACACTCTTTTGCTTTGGATCACGACTTTAACTACTCAGTCTCAAGCCTTTCACTTGGACCTGCATGCCACAAGCACATGGTTAGGGACAGCTTGATTTAGCCGCTTAGGCCTGGATTTATTTCCTTGGGCCCTCCTATCCATTGATGCTCAAAGCCTTGGATCCTTTTCACCCTTGCCTTTTGGTTTAAAGGGCTATTGGCTTTTTCTACCTCTTTTGCTTCTCTCCTTTTTTTTTTAGTTTTTTTTTTAGTTTTTTTTTCACTGCTTTTTCTTGCTTCAAGAATCACTTTCATGATTTTTCAGATCAACAATAATATTTCTCTTGTTCATCATTCTTTCAAGAGCCAACAATTTTAACATTCATAAAATTCAATATAAAAATATGCACTGTTCAGGCATTCATTCAGAAGACAAAAAGTATTGCCACCACATCTAAATAATTAGAATTTTCCTTATTAAAAGCTCGAAAAATATTGCCTCTTTATTCTAAAAGTCTACTATTTTATTCATGTTTGATGATGATGAGAAAAATAAATTATAGCTTAATTGGAAATAAAATCAAGATAGAGGTACTAATTACTACTACTCATATGTAACTTCTAAGGTAAATTCCTAATAAGAACAATTATCACAGAATTAAGTTTAAGATTAGGAGTCAACAACCTTTGCTTTGGGAGATGATGGGTGCTCCTTCAACTTGTGGGGTATCTGGTCCTTCAAGAGACAGCTTCTGGCGCTTCAGCTCCTGTATCTCCGGATATTTATCTCAGACCCATTATTTTGTGGTAATGGTCTGCATGTTCTTTAGTTAAGAACTTCTCTTAATTCCAAAGTGGTTTTGGAATATTCTCTTTCTTGCCTCTTGAAGTAGTTTGTTTTCCCTTAAGTGCCATGATCTTGATGAGTTTTAGCTCAGTGATCACAGAAAAACACTCCAAACTTAGAGGTTTGCTTGTCCTCCTCTCCACAATCCTGGTGTTAAACGCCCAAATGCTGCATGTTTTGGGCATTTAACGCCCATTCGCAGCTTCTCCTGGGCGTTCAATGCCTAGCTGTTGCTTCTAGCTGGCGTTGAACGCCAGGAACTCCTTTGTCACTGGGCGTTTTTTTGAACGCTCAGGATGCTATAAATCTGGCTCTAAACGCCCAGAAGGTGCTTCTTTCTGGCGTTCAACACCCAGAAGATGCTTCTTTCTGGCGTTTAACGCCCAGATGGCTATCCTTACTGGCGTTGAACGCCCAGTAGATGCTTCTTTTGGGCGTTCAGCACCCAAAACAGCTCTTACTGGCTTTTTCGCACTAATGAGCTTCCTTTTTGCTGTTTTATCCTGTGGATCCTTCTGTAACTTTGTGAACTCAAGCAATTGCTATTTTACCTTGAAGATAATTGACATAAACCTGTAAAAATTAATTAATTAACAAATAAACTTTGTAAATGGCTGGGTTGCCTCCCAACAAGCGCTTCTTTATTGTCTTTAGCTGGACTATTACTGAGCTTTAATCAAGTCTAAGTTTTGAGCATTCTTGCTCAAAATTGCTTTCAAGATAATGTTTGACTCTCTGTCCATTAACAATGAATTTTTTGTTAGAATCATTATCCTGAAGCTCCACGTATCCATATGGTGACACACTTGTAATCACATATGGACCTCTCTACCGGGATTTCAATTTCCCGGAAATAATCTGAGCCTAGAATTAAATAGCAGAACTTTCTGCCCTGGCTCAAAGACTATGGATGACAGTTTCTTATCATGCCATCTTTTTGCTTTCTCTTTGTAATTTTTGCATTTTCGAAAGCATTGAGTCTGAATTCCTCTAGCTCATTTAACTGGAGTAATCGTTTTTCTCCAGCTAACTTGGCATCAAGGTTTAGGAATCTGGTTACCCAATAAGCCTTATGTTCCAATTCAATTGGCAAGTGACAGGCTTTTCCATACACCAGATGGTATGGAGAAGTTCCTATAGGTGTCTTGAATGCTGTTTTGTATGCCCACAGAGAATCATCAAAGCTTCTTTCCCAATCCCTTCTACGGTTAATCACAGTCTGTTCCAGGATTCTTTTAAGTTCTCTATTAGAGACTTCAGCTTGCCCATTTGTCTGTGGATGATATGGAGTAGCTATCCTATGGCTAACTCCATATCGAACCAAAGCAGAGTAAAGCTATTTATTGCAGAAATGAGTGCCCCCATTATTGATTAGTACTCTAGGGATACCAAATCTGCTAAAGATGTGTTTCTGGAGGAATTTCAGCACGGTCTTAGTATCATTAGTGGGTGTTGCAATAGCTTCCACCCATTTGGATACATAGTCCACTGCCACCAGAATATAAATGTTTGAGTATGATGGTGGGAAAGGTCCCATGAAGTCAACACCCCATACATCAAACAACTCAATCTCCAAGATCCCTTGTTGAGGCATGGCATAACTGTGAGGCAGATTGCTAGATTTTTGGCAACTGTCACAATTAAGTACAAACACTCGGGAGTCTTTATAGAGAGTAGGCCAGTAGAAGCCACATTGGAGGACTCTTGTAGCTGTTCACTCACTTCCAAAATGTCCTCTATACTGTGATCCATGGCAGTGTCAGAGGATCTTCTGTGCTTCTTCTTTAGGCACACATCTATGGATTACTCCGTCTGCACATCTCTTGAAGAGATATGGTTCATCCCAAAGATAGTACTTTGCATCCGTGATCAATTTCTTTGTTTGCTGCCTACTGTACTCTTTGGGTATGAATTTCACTGCCTTGTAGTTTTCAATGTCTGCAAACCATGGCACTTCCGGGATGGCAAAGAGGTGCTCATCCGGAAAGTTTTCAGAGATTTCAGTAAGAGGGAGGGATGCCCCTTCTACTGGATCTATTCGGGACAGATGATCTGCTACTTGGTTCTCTGTCCCTTTTCTGTCTCTTATTTCTATATCAAACTCCTGCAGAAGCAACACCCATCTGATGAGTCTGGATTTTAAATTCTGCTTTGTGAGTAGATATTTAAGAGCAGCATGGTCAGTGTACACAATCACTTTTGATCATACTAAATAAGATCTGAACTTGTCAATGGCGTAAGCCACTGCAAGTAACTTTTTTTCTGTGGTTGTGTAGTTCTTCTGTGTGTCATTTAAAACACGACTTGCATAGTAAATGACGTGCAGAAGCTTGTCATGCCTTTGTCCCAACACTGCACCAATGGCATGGTCACTGGCATCACACATCAGTTCAAATGGTAATGTCCAGTATGGTGCAGAGATAACTGGTGCTGTGACCAGCTTAACTTTCAGAGTCTCAAATGCCTGCAGACACTCCTTATCAAAGCTAAATGACTTGTCAGCAGCTAGCAGATTACTCAGAAGTTTGGCGATTTTGAAAAATCTTTTATAAACCTCCTATAGAATCCTACATGCCACAGAAAGCTTCTGATTGCCTTAACATTGGCATGTGGTGGTAATTTTTCAATTACCTCCATGTTAGCTTGATCCACCTCTCTTCCCTTGTTTGAAATTTTGTGCCCAAGGAGAATTCCTTCAGTCACCGTAAAGTGATAGTTCTCCCAGTTTAAAACCAGATTAGTCTCTTGGCATCTCTTTAGAACAAGTGCTAGATGGTCAAGACAGGAGCTGAATGAGTCTCCAAACACTGAAAAGTCATCCATGAAGACTTCTAGAAATTTTTCCACCATATCAGAGAAAATAGAGAGCATGCATCTTTGAAAGGTTGCAGGTGCATTGCACAGACCAAATGGCTTCCTTCTGTATGCAAATACTCCAGATGGGCATGTGAATGTTGTTTTCTCTTGATCTTAGGGATCTACTTCTATTTGATTATAACCTGAATATCCATCCAGGAAGCAGTAGTATTCATGACCTGCTAGTCTTTCTAGCATCTGGTCTATGAATGGTAAAGGAAAATGATCCTTTCTGGTAGCTGTATTGAGCCTTCTGTAATCAATACACATACGCCACCCTGTAACTGTTCTTATAGGAACCAGTTCATTTTTTTCATTATGAACCACTGTCATGCCACCCTTCTTAGGGATGACTTGAACAGGGCTTACCCAGGGGCTATCAGAAATGGGATAAATAATCCCAGCCTCTAGTAATTTTAGTGACCTCCTTCTGCACCACCTTCTTCATGGCTGGATTCAGCCGTCTCTGTGGTTGAACCACTGGCTTAGCATCACCCTCCAATAGGATCTTGTGCATGCATCTGGCTGGGCTAATGCCCTTAAGATCACTGATGGACCATCTAAGAGCTGTCTTGTGTGTCCTTAGCACTTGAATTAGTGCTTCCTCTTCCTGTGGCTCTAAGGTAGAGCTTATGATTACAGGAAAGGTATCGCCTTCTCGCAGAAATGCATATTTCAGGGTGGTGGTAATGTTTGAGCTCGTGTTTGGGAGGTTTCTCTTCTCCCTGAGGGATTTTCAAAGGTTCTATTATTCTCTCTGGTTCCTCCAGATCAGGCTGAACATCTTTAAAGATATCTTCTAGCTCTGATTCGAGACTCTTAGTCATATTGACCTCTTTTTCCAGAGAATCAATAATATCAATGCGCATGCAGTCATTTGGGGTGTCTGGATGCTGCATAGCTTTGACAACATTCAACATAAACTCATCCTCATTGACTCTCAGGGTTACTTCCCCTTTTTGGACGTCAATAAGGGTTCGGCCAGTTGCTAGGAAATGTCTTTCTAGAATGAGAGTTGCACTCTTGTGCTCCTCCATTTCCAGCACCACAAAGTCAGTGGGAAAGGTAAATGGCCCAACCTTGACAATCATGTCTTCAATCACGCCTGATGGGTGTTTAATAGAACCATCAGCAAGTTGGAGACATATCCGGGTTGGTTTGACTTCATCAGTCAATCCAAGCTTTTTGATAGTAGATGCAGGTATTAGGTTGATACTTGCCCCAAGATCACATAGAGCTTGCTTGGTACAAGTACCTTTTAATGTGTATGGTATCATAAAGCCTCCGGGATCTTTAAGCTTCTCAAGTAAGCTTTTCAGAATGACTGCACTGCATTCTTCAGTGAGGTAAACTTTCTCAGTTTCCCTCCAATCCTTCTTATGACTTAAGACCTCATTCATGAACTTAGCATAAGAGGGTATTTGCTCAAGTGCCTCTGCAAACGGAATCTTTATTTCAAGAGTCCTGAGGTAGTCTGCAAAGCGGGCAAATTGCTTATCCTGTTTCGCTTGGCAGAGTTTCTGAGGATAAGGCATTTTGGCTTTGTATTCCTCAACCTTAGTTGTTGTAGGTTTATTGCCAACATATGTGGGTAGAGAAGCCTTTTAGAGGGGTTGCTATCAGCACTTGTATGTGTCTGATCTCCCACTAGCGTTTGAATGCCAGGGGTGGAAGCTGGCGTGGCGTTAGACACCAACTCCTTACCTGTTTCTGGCGTCTGAACGCCAGAACTATGCTTCCTTTGGGCATTCAATGCCAGTTCCTTGCTTGTTTCTTGCGTTGAATGCCAGGACTGAGCATGGGTTGGGCGTTCAACACCAGCTTCCCACCCATTTTCTGGCGTTTGAGCGCCAAAATTATTCCTCTTTGGGCTCTGACTGTCCTCAGAGGGATTTTGGGTAGCAGTCTGTTCATTTCTTGGCTTCCTAATGCCTTGAAGTAAGGTATTTAATGTTTTCCCACTCCTTAATTGAACTGCTTGGCACTCTTCTGTTATTTGTTTTGATAATTGATGTTCTGTTTGCTTCAACTGTATTTCCATATTCATATTAGCCATTCCAGTTTCCTGTAGTATCTCCTTGAATTTGGCTAGCTGTTTTGTTAGAAAATCCAATTGCTGATTGAATTCAGTAACTTGTTCTGTAGGACTGAGTTCAGCAGTTACTGTTTTAGCCTCTTTGTTGATGGAAGGTTTACTGCTTAGGTACAGATGCTGATTTCTGGCAACTGTATCAATAAGCTCTTGAGCTTCTTCTATTGTCTTTCTCATATGTATAGACCCACCAGCTGAGTGGTCTAGAGAAGTCTGAGGTCTCTCTGTAAGCCCATAATAGAAGATGTCTAACTGCACCCACTCTGAAAATATTTCAAAGGGGCATTTTCTTAGCATCTGGTGGACGAAATTGTGATCAATTCTCTTTAAGTTGTTTGTCTTTGTATGAAATCATTATTATGGCACTGGTTGAATTCACAACTCCGTTCAACTAACCAGCAAGTGTACTGGGTCGTCCAAGTAATAAACCTTACGTGAGTAAGGGTCGATCCCACAGAGATTGTTGGTATGAAGCAAGCTATGGTCACCTTGTAAATCTCAGTTAGGCAGATTAAAATAGTTTATGGGTTTAGAAAATAAAAATAAGAAAATAGAAATAAAAAAATGAGATAGAAGACTTATGTAGATTCATTGGTGAGAATTTCAGATAAGCGAATGGAGATGCTGTATGGTTCAAGGACGCCTGCTCTCCTACTGCTTCTACTCAATCTTTCTTACTCCTTTCCATGGCAAGCTTTGTATAGGGGTTCACCATCAGCTGTGGCTACTTTCAATCCTCTCGGGAAAATGATCCTATGCGGTTGTCAGTCGCACGGCTAATCGTCTGGAGGCATCACCCATGGTTAATGGCTACATCCCATCCTCACAGTGAAAACTAATGCTCACGCACTCTGTCACAGTACGGCTAATCACCGGTTTGTTCCCGCTCCTACTGGAATAGAATCCCTTGATTCTTTTGCGTCTGTCACTAACGCCCAGCAGGTTACAAGTTTGAAGCACGTCACAGTCATATATTACCGGAATCCTACTCGGAATACCACAGACAAGGTTAGACTTTCCGGATTCCCAGGATCCTACTCGGAATACCACAGACAAGGTGAGACTTTCCGGATCCTCATAAATGCCGCCATCTATCTAGCTTATACCACAAAGATTCTGTTGGGGAATCTATGAGATACACATTCAGGCTCGGTTGCATGTAGAACGGAAGTGGTTGTCAATCAAGTGCGTTCATAAGTGAGAATGATAATGAGGGTTACTTATCATCACATTCATCATGTTCTTGGGTACGAATGAATATCTTGGAATAAGAATAAGAGAGATTTGAATAAAAGATAATAGAACTTCATTAATACTTGAGGTACAGCAGAGCTCCACACCCTTAATCTATGGTGTGCAGAAACTCCACCGTTGAAAATACATAAGCAAGAGGTTCAGGCATGGCCGAATGGCCAGCCCCCTAAAACGTGATCAATGATCTCCTAAGATGAAGAATAAAATAAAACTGAGACCAAAGATGAAACGTGGTCAAAAGACGTCTAATACAATAGATAAATGTCCTATATATACTAGACTAGCTACTAGGGTTTACATGAGTAAGTAATTGATGCATAAATTCACTTCGGGGGCCCACTTGGTGTGTGCTGGGGCTGAGCTTGATCTATCCACGAGCTGAGGCTTCTCTTGGAGTTGAACTTTGAGTTATGACGTGTTTTGGGCGTTCAACTCCGGATCATGACGTTTTTCTGGCGTTTAACTCCAGACAGCAGCATGTACTTGGCGTTCAACGCCAAGTTACGTCGTCAATCTTCGAATAAAGTATGGACTATTATATATTGCTGGAAAGCCCTGGATGTCTACTTTCCAACGCCGTTGAGAGCGCGCCAATTGGAGTTCTGTAGCTCCATAAAATCCATTTCGAGTGCAGGGAGGTCAGATTCCAACAACATCAGCAGTCCTTTTGTCAGCCTTCTTCAGAGTTTTGCTCAAATCCCTCAATTTCAGCCAGAATTTACCTGAAATCATAGAAAAACACACAAACTCATAGTAAAGTCCAGAAATGTGAATTTAACATAAAAACTAATGAAAACATCCCTAAAAGTAGTTCAAACTCACTAAAAACTATCTAAAAACAATGCCAAAAAGCGTATAAATTATCCGCTCATCACAACACCAAACTTAAATTGTTGCTTGTCCCCAAGCAACTGAAAATCAGATAGGATAAAAGAAGAGAATATACTATAAATCTCAGAATATCAATGAATATTAATTTAATTAGATGAGCGGGACTTGTAGCTTTTTGCTTCTGAACAGTTTTGGCATCTCACTTTTTCCTTTGAGGTTTAGAGTGATTGGCTTCTCTGGGAACTTAGAATTTCGGATAGTGTTATTGACTTTCCTAGTTAAGCATGTTGATTCTTGAACACAGCTACTTATGAGTCTTGGCCGTGGCCCTAAGCACTTTGTTTTCCAGTATTACCACCGGATACACAAATGCCACAGACACATAACTGGGTGAACCTTTTCAGATTGTGACTCAGCTTTGCTAGAGTCCCCAGTTAGTGGTGTCCAGAGCTCTTAAGCACACTCTTTTGCTTTGGATCACGACTTTAACCACTCAGTCTCAAGCTTTTCACTTGGACCTTTATGACACAAGCACATGGTTAGGGACAGCTTGATTTAGCCGCTTAGGCCTGTATTTAATTTCCTTAGGCCCTCCTATCCATTGATGCTCAAAGCCTTGGATCCTTTTTACCCTTGCCTTTTGGTTTTAAGGGCTATTGGCTTTTTCTACTGCTCCTTCTTTTTTTTTTTCGCCACTTTTTTTTTTCGCAAGCTTTCTTTTTCACTACTTTTTCTTGCTTCAAGAATCAATTTCATGATTTTTCAGATCATCAATAACATTTCTCTTTGTTCATCATTCTTTCAAGAGCCAACAATTTTAACACTCATAAACAACAAGATAAAAAATATGCACTGTTCAAGCATTCATTCAGAAAACAAAAAGTATTGCCACCACATCAATATAATTAAATTAAATTCAAGGATAAATTCGAAATTCATGTACTTCTTGTTCTTTTGAATTAAAACATTTTTCATTTAAGAGAGGTGAAGGATTCATGGAATTATTCATAATCTTTAAGGCATGGTTACCTACTAATGATCATGAAATAAAGACACAAAACATAGATAAACACAACATTAAAAACAGAAAACAGAAAGAAATAAAGAGCAAGGAATGAATCCACCTGAGTGAGGGTGGCGCCTTCTTGAAGGTCCAATGGTGCTTTTTGAGCTCCTCTATGTCTCTTCCTTGCTTCTGTTGAATGATTCCTAGTGATTTTGGTGTTTCTACCCTTAGTTGCTTCCAATATTTGTGTGGAGGATAACTTTATTCCCTGAGGTATCTCAGGGATCTCTTGATTTGCAGCCACATGTTCTACCACTGAGCTATGACGGCTTATATTTTTTTCCATCTCCCAAGACTCAGAGGTGGAAGCTTTTGTCTTCCCTTTGAGGTTTCTCTGGCCTTAGGTGCCATTAATGGTAATGGAAAAGCAAAAAAAGCTATGCTTTTACCACACCAAACTTAAAATTTTGCTCGCCCTCGAGCAAGAAAGAAAAGAAAAGTAGAAGAAGAAGAAGAGAAGAGATTAGAGAGGGGGAGAAGGAGGTTCGGCTATGTGGGAGGAGATGGGGTTTGTGTTGTGTGAAAATGAAGAAGAAAAGAAGGGTATTTATAGGGAGAGGGAGGGTGGTAGTTCGGCCATTTTGGGTGGGAAAGGGTGGGTAATTGAATTTGAAATTGATGAGGGTAGGTGGGGTGTATGGGGAAGAGGAATTGAGGTGATTGGTGAAGGTTTTTGGGAAGAGTGACATGGGAAAGAGTGAAATGAGATTTGGATTAGGAGAGTGTGATTAGGATTAAAAGAAAAGGTAGGTGGGGATCCTGTGGGGTCCACAGATCCTGAGGTGGGGATCCTGTGGGGTCCACAGATCCTGAGGTGAAAAGAAATACCATTCCTTCACCATATAGGCATGTAAATTGCCTCCATGCATCATTCTGGCGTTCAAACGCCCATTGGTGCATGTTCTGGGCGTTAAACTCCCATGTAATGCATGTTTCTGGCGTTGAACGCCAGTTTCATGCTTGTTTCTGGCGTTCAGCGCCAGATTGTCCTCTGTGTGCAGATCCTGGCGTTAAACGCCAGGTTGTTGCTTGTTTCTGGCGTTCAGCGCCAAAATGGTGCTCTGTTCTGGCGTTGAACGCCAGCCAGATGCATCTTACTGGCGTTGAACGCCAGTCTGTGCTGCCTCCAGGGTGAAAAATTTTTTTCTTCTGTTTTTGACTCTATTTTTAATTTTTTTGATTTTTTCGTGACTCCTCATGATCATGTACCTCTATTGACATCTATCACAGCTCCTGCTGTGGCTAGGAAAGGTCTTCCTAGGATGATGCATTCATCATCTTCCTTCCTAGTGTCTAGGATTATGAAATCAGCAGGGATGTAAAGGCCTTCAACCTTTACTAGCACGTCCTCTACTATTCCATAAGCTTGTCTCACTGACTTGTCTGCCAAGAACAAGGCAGGTTGTACCTCAATGATCCCTAGCTTCTCCATTACAGAGAGTGGCATAAGATTTATCCCTGACCCAAGATCACATAGAGCTTTTTCAAAGCTCATGGTGCCAATGGTGCAAGGTATTAAGAACTTGCCAGGATCTTATTTCTTTTGAGGTAGAGTTCTCTGAATCCAAGTATCTAGTTCACTAATGAGCAAGGGAGGTTCACTTTCCAAAGTCTCATTACCAAATAACTTGGCATTCAGCTTCATGATAGCTCCTAAGTATTGAGCAACTTGCTCTCCAGTCATATCTTCATCCTCTTCAGAGGAAGAATAGTCTTCGGAGCTCATGAATGGCAGAAGGAGATTTACTGGAGTCTCTATGGTCTCTATATGAGCCTCAGATTCCTCAGAATCCTTAATAGGAAACTCCTTCTTGCTTGAAGGACGTCCCAAGAGGTCTTTCTCACTAGGATTTTCGTCCTCCTCCTCCCCTATGCATTCGGCCACTTTGATTAAATCAATGGCCTTGCACTCTCCTTTTGGATTTTCTTCTGTATTGCTTGGGAGAGTATTGAGAGGAGTTTCAATAACTTTCTTACTCAGCTGGCCCACTTGTGCCTCCAAATTTCTAATGGAAGATCTGGTTTCATTCATGAAACTAAAAGTGGCCTTTGACAGATCAGAGACTATATTTGCTAAATTAGAAGTATTTTGTTCAGAGTTCTCTGTCTGTTGCTGAGAAGATGATGGATATGGCTTACTATTGTTCAGCCTATTGCGTCCACCATTGTTAAAGCCTTGTTGAGGCTTCTGTTGATCCTTCCAGGAGAAATTTGGATGATTTCTCCATGATGGATTATAGGTGTTTCCATAAGGTTCACCCATGTAATTAACCTCCACCATGGCAGGGTTTTCAGGATCATAAGCTTCTTCAGAAGCTACCTCTCTAGTACTGTTGGATGCATGTTGCAATCCATTCAGATTTTGAGAGATTATGTTGACCTGTTGAGTCAACATTTTGTTCTGAGCCAATATGGCATTCAGAGCATCAATTTCAAGAACTCCTTTCTTCTGAGGTATCCCATTATTCACGGAATTCCTCTCAGAGGTATACATGAATTGGTTGTTTGCAACCATGTCAATGAGTTCTTGAGCCTCTTCAGGCGTTTTCTTCAGGTGAATAGATCCACCTGCAGAATGGTCCAGTGACATTTTCGAAAATTTAGAGAGACCATAATAGAATATATCTAACATGGTCCATTCTGAAAACATGTCAGATGGACATCTTTTGGTCAGCTGCTTGTATCTTTCCCAAGCTTCATAGATGGATTCACCATCTTTTTGTTTGAAGGTTTGAACATCCACTCTTAGCTTGCTCAGCTTTTGAGGAGGAAAGAATTTATCCAAGAAGGCAGTGACCAGCTTATCCCAGGAGTTCAGGCTATCCTTAGGTTGTGAATCCAACCATATTCTAGCTCTGTCTCTTACAGCAAAAGGGAAAAGCATGAGTCTGTAGACTTCAGGATAAACTCCATTCGTCTTTACAGTCTCACAGATCTGCAAGAACTCAGTTAAGAACTGATAGGGATCTTCAGATGGAAGTCCATAAAACTTGCAGTTTTGTTGCATTAATGCAACTAGTTGAGGCTTAAGCTCAAAGTTATTGGCTCCAATGGCAGGAATGGAGATGCTTCTTCCATCAAACTTGGATGTTGGCTTTGTGAAGTCACCAAGCATTCTCCTTGCATTATTATTATTATTATTATTTTCGGCTGCCATCTCCTTCTCCTGTTCGAAATTTTCTGAAAGGTTATTTCTGGATTGTTGTAATTTAGCTTCTCTTAATTTTCTCTTCAGAGTCCTTTCAGGTTCTGGATCAACTTCAACAAGAGTGCCATTTTCTCTGTTCCTGCTCATATGAAAGAGAAGAAAACAAGAAAAGAAAGAGGAATCCTCTATGTCACAGTATAGAGATTCCTTTATGTTAGTAGAAGAAGAAAGGGGTTAGAAGAATAGAGATGGGGATTCGGATTTTTTTGACGAAGAGAGATGAAGAGAAGTGTTAGTAATTAAATAATTAAATAGAATAAAAGAAGAGAAGAGGAGAGAAATTCGAAAATAATTTTGAAAAAGAGGTTAGTAATTTTCGAAAATTAAAGGTAAGATAAGTTTAAAATTAAAATTTAAAACAAAAAGAATTTTTGAAAAAGAGAGGGAGAATTTTCGAAAATTAGAGAGGGAAAAGTAGTTAGGTGGTTTTGAAAAAGATAAGAAACAAACAAAAAGTTAGTTAGTTGATTGAAAAAGATTTGAAATCAAATTTTGAAAAAGATAAGAAGATAAGAAGTTAGATAAAAGATTTGAAATCAAATTTTGAAAAAGATAAAGTTTTTGAAAAAGATAAGATAAAAAGATAAAAAGATTTTTAAGAAAAAGATATTTTGAAAAAGATTTAATTTTTAAAATTACTTAACTAACAAGAAACTACAAGATAAGATTCTAGAACTTAAAGATTGAACCTTTCTTAACAAGAAAGTAACAAACTTCAAATTTTTGAACCAATCACATTACTTGTTAGTTAATTTTCGAAAATTAGATATAAAAGATAAGAAAAAGATTTTGAAAATATTTTGAAAAATAATTTTTGAAATTTTCGAAAATTATAAAAAATGAAAAAGATATGATTTTTGAAAAAGATTTTGAAAAGATAAGATTTTTAAAATTGAAATTTTGACTTGACTTGTAAGAAACAACTAATTTTAAAAATTTTTTGACCAAGTCAACCCAAAATTTCGAAAATTTGGAGGAAAATAAGGAAAATATATTTTTTTTTTGATTTTTGAATTTTTAAAGAAAAACACAAAAATGACCCAAAACATGAAAATTTTGGATCAAGACACAAGATGCATGCAAGAATGCTATGAATGTCAAGATGAACACCAAGAACACTTTGAAGATCATGATGAACATCAAGAACATTTTTTTGAAAAATTTTTGATGCAAAGAAAACATGCAAGACACCAAACTTAGAAATCTTTAATGCATGGAAAATATGGATGCAAGAGTGCACAAGAAAAACAACAACAGACACAAAACAAGAAATCATCAAGATCAAACAAGAAGACTTGTCAAGAACAACTTGAAGATCATGAAGAACACTATGAATGCATGGGATTTTCGAAAAAATGCAAGAAAAATTTTAAAAGCATGCAATTGACACCAAACTTAAAAATTAACACAAGACTCAAACAAGAAACACAAAATATTTTTGATTTTTATAATTTTCTAATTTTTTTGTATTTTCATTAATTTTTTCGAAAAACATTTTTTGGAAAAAACGAAAAATAAAAGAAAAATTTTTGAAAAAGATTTTTGAAAAGAAAATTACCTAATCTGAGCAACAAGATGAACCGTCAGTTGTCCATACTCGAACAATCCCCGGCAACGGCGCCAAAAACTTGGTGGACGAAATTGTGATCAATTCTCTTTAAGTTGTTTGTCTTTGTATGAAATCATTATTATGGCACTGGTTGAATTCACAACTCCGTTCAACTAACCAGCAAGTGTACTGGGTCGTCCAAGTAATAAACCTTACGTGAGTAAGGGTCGATCCCACAGAGATTGTTGGTATGAAGCAAGCTATGGTCACCTTGTAAATCTCAGTTAGGCAGATTAAAATAGTTTATGGGTTTAGAAAATAAAAATAAGAAAATAGAAATAAAAAAACGAGATAGAAGACTTATGTAGATTCATTGGTGAGAATTTCAGATAAGCGAATGGAGATGCTGTATGGTTCAAGGACGCCTGCTCTCCTACTGCTTCTACTCAATCTTTCTTACTCCTTTCCATGGCAAGCTTTGTATAGGGGTTCACCATCAGCTGTGGCTACTTTCAATCCTCTCGGGAAAATGATCCTATGCGGTTGTCAGTCGCACGGCTAATCGTCTGGAGGCATCACCCATGGTTAATGGCTACATCCCATCCTCGCAGTGAAAACTAATGCTCACGCACTCTGTCACAGTACGGCTAATCACCGGTTGGTTCCCGCTCCTACTGGAATAGAATCCCTTGATTCTTTTGCGTCTGTCACTAACGCTCAGCAGGTTACAAGTTTGAAGCACGTCACAGTCATATATTACCGGAATCCTACTCGGAATACCACAGACAAGGTTAGACTTTCCGGATTCCCAGGATCCTACTCGGAATACCACAGACAAGGTGAGACTTTCCGGATCCTCATAAATGCCGCCATCTATCTAGCTTATACCACGAAGATTCTGTTGGGGAATCTAAGAGATACACATTCAAGCTCGGTTGCATGTAGAACGGAAGTGGTTGTCAATCACGTGCGTTCATAAGTGAGAATGATAATGAGGGTTACTTATCATCACATTCATCATGTTCTTGGGTACGAATGAATATCTTGGAATAAGAATAAGAGAGATTTGAATAAAAGATAATAGAACTTCATTAATACTTGAGGTACAGCAGAGCTCCACACCCTTAATCTATGGTGTGCAGAAACTCCACCGTTGAAAATACATAAGCAAGAGGTTCAGGCATGGCCGAATGGCCAGCCCCCTAAAACGTGATCAATGATCTCCTAAGATGAAGAATAAAATAAAACTGAGACCAAAGATGAAACGTGGTCAAAAGACGTCTAATACAATAGATAAATGTCCTATATATACTAGACTAGCTACTAGGGTTTACATGAGTAAGTAATTGATGCATAAATTCACTTCGGGGGCCCACTTGGTGTGTGCTTGGGCTGAGCTTGATCTATCCACGAGCTGAGGCTTCTCTTGGAGTTGAACTTTGAGTTATGACGTGTTTTGGGCGTTTAACTCCGGATCATGACGTTTTTCTGGCGTTTAACTCCAGACAGCAGCATGTACTTGGCGTTCAACGCCAAGTTACGTCGTCAATCTTCGAATAAAGTATGGACTATTATATATTGCTGGAAAGCCCTGGATGTCTACTTTCCAACGCCGTTGAGAGCGCGCCAATTGGAGTTCTGTAGCTCCAGAAAATCCATTTCGAGTGCAGGGAGGTCAGATTCCAACAGCATCAGCAGTCCTTTTGTCAGCCTTCTTCAGAGTTTTGCTCAAATCCCTCAATTTCAGCCAGAATTTACCTGAAATCACAGAAAAACACACAAACTCATAGTAAAGTCCAGAAATGTGAATTTAACATAAAAACTAATGAAAACATCCCTAAAAGTAGTTCAAACTCACTAAAAACTATCTAAAAACAATGCCAAAAAGCGTATAAATTATCCGCTCATCAGCATCTCTCTGTATCTCTCCCAAGCATCATAAAGGGATTCATTATCTCTTTGTTTGAAGCCTTGGATGCTCAACCTTAGCGGTGTCATCCGTTTTGGAGGAAAATAGTGATTCTGGAATTTTTCTGACAGCTATTTCCATGTCTTTATGTTGTCCTTAGGTTGGTTATTTAACCACCTCTTAGCTTTACAGCAAATGAAAACAGTAACAATCTGTAGACATCTTGATCTACTTCCTTATCATGTACTGTATCAGCAATTTGTAAAAACTGTGCCAGAAACTTTGTAGGTTCTTCCTGTGGAAGACCAGAATACTGGCAACTTTGCTGCACCATGATCATGAGCTGAGTGTTCAACTCAAAACTACTACCCAATGGAGGGTATACAGATACTACTCCCATATGAAGCAGTAGTGGGATTAGCATATAACCCCAGAGTCCTTCTGGACTGTTCATTTCCACTTAAGTCCATAATAGAGAAAGGGAGATAATGTGAATTTATTTTATTATATATAAAAATTTTGAAATAATAAAATAAAATAAAGACGACAATAAAATTAAAAATAAATAAAAATAAAAATAAAATAAAAAAGGAATTTAAAAATATTTTATGAAGATTTTCGAAAAAGTGAGGAGAGAGAAAGTGGTTAGGATATTTTTGAAAAAGATATAATTTTTTTTAAAAAAAATCTTAAAAGGATAAGATTTGAAAAATTTTGAAATTGAAATATGAATTTTTATATAAAAAAATTCAAAAATATGGCTTAAAAATAGTTAGAAAAGATATTTTTTTTAATTTTGAATTTTATGATGAAAGAGAAAAACACACAAAAGACACAAGACTTAAAGTTTTTAGATCTAATGCTCCATGTTTTTGAAAATTTTGGAGGGAAAAGACCAAGGAACACCAAACTTAAAAATTTTAAGATCAAAATTCAAGGAAGACTCAAGAACACCTTGAAGAATCACAAGAACAACAAGAACAAAAGAAAGAACACCAAACTTAAAATTTTTAGAAAACCACAATAAATTCTTGAAATTTAAAGAAAATTAACAAGAGAACACCAAACTTAAAGTTTGGCACAAGATTCAATCAAAGAAAATTTATTTTTGAAAAAGATTTTAAAAAGAAGATACCCAATTATCAAGAACATAAACCAATGCTCTAGCCAATTGAGCTATAAATGTAACGTGTTTTAAAGAGGTATATTTTTTTTAATAAATAAAAAAAAAATTTTTTTTTGAAAACTAATATTTTGAAATTGCACAAGGAAAACACGAAAAATACACAAAATAGGAAAAACCAAAGATCAAACAAGAAAAATTGACAAGAACAATTTGAAGATCAAGGAAAAATAAAGAACATGCAAGTCAAAAATTGAAAGACAAAGAAGAGCATGCAATTGACACCAAACATAAAACATGAGACTAAATTCACAGAAAAAAACTAATAATTAAAAAAGAAAAATAATATTTTTGAAAATTTTGTTTAGAAGGGATAATAAAAGATGCAATTCTAGTAAAAAAGATAAATTTTTCCTAATCTAAGCAACAAGATTCACCGTCAGTTGTTCAAACTCAAACAATCTCCGGCAACGGCACCAAAAACTTGGTACATGAAATTGCAATCACACTTTTGCAATTCGCACAACTAACCAGCAAGTGCACTGGGTCGTCCAAGTAATACCTTATATGAGTAAGGGTCGAATCCCACGGAGATTGTTAGCTTGAAGCAAGCTATGGTTATCTTATTAAGCTTAGTCAGGATACCAATAGGATTCTTTAGCCTCGATTGTAAAAGATAAAAAAAGGTGTAAAAAGAGTAATTGTTACGTATTAATGGAGAATATGTTGGAGTTCTGGAGATGCTTTGTCTTCTGAATCCCTGCAACATAACGCTTTCTCACTTTCAAACATGCAAGGCTCCTTCCATGGCAAGCTTTATGTAGGGCGTCACCATTTTCAATGGCTACTTCCCATCCTTTCAGTGAAAATGGTCCAAATGCTCTATCACAGCATGGCTAATCATCTGTCGGTTCTCGATCATGTCGGAATAGGATCCATTGATCTTTTTGCGTCTGTCACTACGCCCAACACTCGCAACTTTGAAGCTCGTCACAGTCATCCAATCCTTAAATCCTACTCGGAATACCACAGACAAGGCTTAGACTTTCTGGATTCTCAAGGATGCTGCCAATGGATTCTAGCTTATACCACGAAGATTCTGATTAAGGAATCTAAGAGGTACTCATTCAATCTAATATAGAATGGAGGTGGTTGTCACACGCACGTTCATGGATTGAGGAAGGTGATGATTGTCACGGATCATCACCTTCTTCATAGTGAAGCACGAATGAACATCTTAGATAGAAAGAAGCGTGTTTGAATGGAAAACAGAAATAATTACATTAATTCATCGAGACGCTGCAGAGCTCAATAATGGAGTTTAGAGACTCATGACATCAAAAGGAATAAAGTTCAGATCTAAAAATGTCATCAGATACAAAACAAGTCTCTAAAAGTTGTTTAAATACTAAACCAGTAACCTAGGTTTACAGAAAATGAGTAAATTAAGATAAATAGGGCAGAAATCCACTTATGGGGCCCACTTGGTGTGTGCTTGGGCTGAGACTTAAGCTTCTCACGTGCCTGGGCTGTTTCTGGAGTTGAACGCCAGGTTGTAACCTGTTTCTGGCGTTGAACTCCAACTTGCAACCTGTTTCTGGCGCTGAACGCCAGACTGCAACATGGAAATGGTGTTGAACGCCAGTTTACGTCATCTATCTTCACACAAAATATGAACTATTATATATTGCTGGAAAGCCCTGGATGTATACTTTCTATCCCAATTGAGGGTTCGCCAATTGGACTCTTGTAGCTCCAAAAAATCCATTCCGAGTTCAGGGAGGTCAGAATCCAACAGTATCAGCAGTCCTTTTACAGCCTAAATCAAATTTTTGATCAGCTCCCTCAATTTCAGCTAGAAAATACCTGAAATCACAGAAAAACACACAAACCCATAGTAAAGTCCAGAAATATGATTTTTTCCTAAAAACTAATAAAAATCTACTAAAATCTACATGAAATTACCCCCAAAAAGCGTATAAAATAGCCGCTCATCAGTTACTGCTCACACCCAAGAAGTGATTTAAATTACTATGGATGGAGGAATTATCCAGACTTTGGCTGTGAAAGCCAAGACCAAAGAAAAATTAGTGCTCCATATACCATCTATCAAGAACTACCACCTCTCTATCCCTATCAAGAATCTTCATTTTCTGTCTCATATCAAGAACCATCATCTTTTGATCTTGCTTGCCAAGAACTGCAACAGATAACAGATGAAATTTTGCAAAAATTTCCATCTTCATCCCCTGCAAATTCATACCAAGAACTCCCACCTCTCTATCCATACCAAGAACCATGCTTCTTTTACTCATATCAAGAGCCACCATCTCATTATTCATATCAAGAATCATCATCTCCTTATTCATAACTATCAACTTTAGAGCAATGCAAACTCATACAAAAGAATGTGAGGGAATCATTCAAAGGAGTCCATATCCTGCTGAAGTAGAGAACTCTCCACCCTCACACATGGAAGAAGAAGAAGATGCACAAACAAAAGGGGTTGTAAGGAAGGAAAACAATTATGGAAATTGATGTAAAGATAAGTGTCAGTTTAGAAATTCACAAAATAATTCTGTTGATAGTATAGTTCTAAATCAAACAAACAACCCTCAAGTAAAGTTTAATTTGTTTGTCACATGTATAAACCCTAATAAAAATAAACCGAAGTATTCAAATCTCGGGTCGTCTCTCAAAGGAATTGCAGGAAACTGTGCATATTATTGGTTATGGGATTGTACATTTTTTGTTCTTGGGTTTGATAAACAAGAAAATAAAAATGAAAAGAAAGTAAAACTGACACTAAAATGGGTGTTGACAAGGATTAAGAGTCAAGGGCTCCTATCTTGGATCATTGACCACAACATGGTAATTACAAAGAGTTAATTCCACTTAGTTGTCCTCTAACATCGGAGGATTAAGTCAAGTGGAAATAGTTAGTCTTAGAACCACTAACAACTTTAAATCACCAATGGAACTTGTCATCAATAATATCAAGGGACTAAGTCCTCAATCACAAGCCAAGAGTACCAAAATCTACTCTAAAATCCAACCAAGCATTTTATCAAACACTTGGAAGGCATAAAAAGAAAGCATGGTAAAATTGGAAAGAAATATGAATTCTACAACTACCCAGAGCAAGATAACAATAATAAGAACTCAATTAAACAATAAGAACATGAAAACATAAAATTTCATTAGAGAAAATCAAAATCCAACAAGTGTTCATGAAAGTAGAAAATGGTAACATAAAGTAATTAACAAGAGAAACTAAGAAGATTAAGACAATAGAACAATAAAATATAAAGAGTGTTGAACTAAAAACAAGAATTAAAACTTGGATCTAAGAAAATTTGACCTAACCTAACCTAAATTCTAGAGAGAAGTTAGAGCTTTTCTCTCTAGAATTCTAACCTAAAACATGATAAAAACTAAACTATGACTACTTGGTTCATTCCCCTTCAATTATTGCGTTCAATAGCATCAGAAATGAGTTGGATTTGGGCCTGGATGGCTTAGAAATCACCCCCAGCATATTGCCTTTAAGTTGGTCATGTGCTGCTTGTCATGCGTACGTGTGGGCCATGTATACGCGTCACCTAGCAGAATTCCCTCCTACATGTACGCATGGGCCACGTATATGCATTGCCATGAATTCTGCAAATCCTCATTTCTTCATGAATTCTCCACTTTGCATTCTTTTCTTCCATTTCTTTCAAGCCATTCTTGCCTTCAAAACCTTAAATCACTCAATCAAATATAAGAAGGCATCGAATGGGAGAAAAGTGAATTAAATTTAGAAATTTAAAAGCCTACAAAGCATGTTTTCAATCATTATGCACAATTAAGAGAATTTCACAAAATCATGCTATTTTAATGAATAAATATAGGAAAAATTGATAAAAATCCACCAAATTAGACACAAGATAAACCATAAAATTATGGTTTATCAGAAATTTACACTCAAATAAAGCAGAGAGCTACCTAGAGGGTGAGTTCATTGAACTACCAATTCTAAAGGTTGTTGATGAAGGGTACACTCCATCCATCACACAACACATAAATCCTGAATTCAGAGTGGTAGAGATAATTAAGAAATATACTAAAAAGGGAATTGTGACCAAGGAACAAAAGAGGATATCCGTGAAAAAGAAAGGGTCAGCAAGAAGACATCCAACCCCTACCCTAATAAGCAAGGAGAATCAAGATGAAAACAACAAAAGAAAAATTGTTAGGAGGAATTCAAATCTGAGGGCACTAATCTCATCCTCTTTCCCCTTGGAGTCATTTCTTTTAATCAATTGGAAGATGAGGAAGAAAACTCACCAAGTAAGTTTCAAGCTAATGACATTAAAGAATCTCTTGTTCGGAGGCAACCCAACCATAAGTATCTTTCAGTTTCTTTCAGTTTTATTTTTATTTTATTCTTTTTTTTCTAAATTTTTAAAGTTTTCCTAGGTTTTCTAATGTTTGTGATCATGTACAGTGCTTAGAACAGGAACAAAAGAACTCAGAATGGGAGAACAGGGCACTAGCAAGGAGGCAAGCAGTCCTGGCGTTAAATGCCAATAAGGGACCAAGTTTTCTTTGCTTGGGGACAAGCAAACTTTTTAAGTTTGGTATTTCAAAGTGAGCTCTAGGTTTATATTATCATCAATGGAACCAAAAGAAGGTGAATCATCGTCATGGAAGATCAGCAGCCACCATAACTGAGGTGGTTAAGTTTCACTATCCCTTCCTTTATCTTATTTCCTGTTCCTATTCTAGCTTTTACATGATGACTCTTAGGATTCCCTTTGTTTCCTAGTCTGGTAATTCAATTTTGAAAATTTTATGGTTAGAAGATGTCTCATGTATCACTCACTAAGCTTAAAAAGAAAATTTTTGAAAAAGTAGTAAAATTCATAAGATCTTGAGTTATATTATGAGTTATTCTGATTACTTTGATGTGGTGGCCATATCTTTATTATCTGAATGTATGAATTAACTGTGCATAATTGATATTGTGCTTGAGTATATTGGCTCTTGAAGAATAGTGAATTTAGAAAAGTATTATTGATTCTCTAACATATAAAAAAGTTTGATTCTTGAAGCAAAAGAAATAGCAAAAAAAAGAAGAAAAAAACCAAGAAAAAGGTCTAAGGCTTTGAGCATCAATGGTTAGAGGGTCGAAATTGGCCTAAAAAGCTCAAACGAGTTGCTATCACTAACTATATGCTCGTGGTGTGAAGGTGTCAAGAAAATCTTAAGACTGAATATTTAAAGTCGTGATCCAATGCTATAAAGAGTACGCTTAAGAACTCTAAGCACCACTGTTTGGGAATTTAAGCAAAGCTAAATTCGAATCCAAGGGATCCCCTCAATTAAGTGATTGTAGCGTTTATGTATCAGGTGGTAATACTTGAAAACAAAACGCTTACAATCACGGCAAGGTTCAAAGGTGCAATGCACCAAAAAGAAGTTGTGTTCATCAATCAAGAGAAAACATAGAGAGGAGAATCAATAATATCATCTGGATTTTAGTTCCAAAGAATGGAAATATTTCTGAGCTTCAAAGGAAAGTGAGATGCCAAAGCTATATTCAGAAATAAAGAACTAATAGCCCCATTTAGTAATTGGAACTGAGCTTCATTGACAACTCTAAAACCTGATGTATTTTTCTCTTCTATTTAGTCCTATCTTGTTTTTGGTTGCTTGAGGATAAGCAACAGTTTAAGTTTGGTGTTGTGATGCGTGAGCATTTTATACCCTTTTCATAGCATTTTCATAGTGTTTATAGTTAGATTTTATTAATTTTTACTATGTTTTAGTGAAAAATTCATCTTTGGATGCTACTTTGAGTTTTTGCATTATTTTTATGATTTTAGGAGAATTTTGGGCAAAATTGGCAAAATCTTGTTCAGAGACGAAGAAAGGATAGCAGATGCTGTCAATCCTGACCTCTGTACATTTCAATGAGCATATCTTGAGTTATAGAGGCTCAATTAACGCGGTCTCAACGGCCTTAGAAAGAAAACTTCCAGATCTTTCCAATAATATATAATGGTCTATACTTTTCTTCCAGAATGACTGCCAAAACTGGGGTTAAACTCCAAGCCTTGGCATTTAACGCCTGATAGACCTTTATTTTATGATTTATATTGTGTTTAATTGAGTGGTTTTATCAAGTCTTTACCCATTTACTCATATGATTAGCATAATATTACAATTCCTTCCCAAATTTGTTCTATGGTTGAAAAGTTGCTTCCTAGAGATATTTTTATTGTGTATTTTAATTCTCCTTTATACCATTTGATGCCGTGATCAGTGTGTTAAGTGTTTCAGGCTTCATAGGGCAGGAATGATTTAGAGAATAGAGAGAAAGCTTGCAAAAATGGAAGGAACACAAGAAACTAAATAGATGACCAGTGAAGTGGAGAAATGGAGAAAATCGCAGTGACGCGTTCGTGTGCCTGACGCGAACGCATAGACGACGCGTACGCATGGACGAATGACACGAACGTGTGGACGACGAGTACACGTGGATGACACATACACGTGGCAAGGAAAACATTGAATGACGTACACGCGTGGATGACGCGTACGCGTGACATGCGCGATCTGTAGAATTAACAGAACACGTTGGGAGTGATTTTGGGCCGCGTTTTAACATGATTTTTGGCCCAGAAACACATAATAAAGCTAGGGAACATGCAGAGACTCAAGACACATCCACACATATTGAGATCCAGTCATATACATTGATATTAAGATTGCTTTTAGTTTTAGATCTAAATCTAGATTTGCTTTACATTCATAATTTTATGCTTTTGCTTTGGATTTCGGATGTTGAAGAGTCATTACCTCCGCTGAAGTTACTACTTTAGTTCGTTTCCTTATTCCTTTACTCTTTTTAGTTGCTCATTAACCCTATTCAGATAATTATGTTGCATTTTGGATTTATTAATATATAGAATTACTTTTATTTTTAATTAATTTTAATTCTCTATTTTATTTTATTCAATTTGCTATGTCTTCTTATATTATTATGAGCGTTATATTCATGTCAATGGAGTAGAAATTTTACTTGACATGGGGGTTGATTAAGAGGAGACACTTAAGTTGGAATGCTCAAGTGTTTGGTTAAATTGGAAGTTGTTGGCTAATTTTGTATCTGCTAACGCTAGATCTTCCCAAGGTAGAGGACTAGGATTTGTGGATAAGAGCTAGCTCAATCACTTGACTTTCCTTTATTTAGTAAGGGTTAACTAAGTGAAAACAATAAACCTTTTACACTACACTTGAGAAGATTCCCACAAGGATAGAACTTCCAATTAATCATTCCCCCAGTCAAGGCCTTCTAATATTAATAATAATTCTTAGTTTATTGCTTTAATTTACAGTTATTTTAAATTGCTCATTATCCAACTCAAAATTTCTTGCAAATTCCTGATTAATAAATTAGCACCCTTTTCTGCAACTCGTTAGGAGACGACCTGGGACTCATACTCCCAGTATTTTTATTTCTAAAATTTGTGACAACTTTTCTAAATTGACAAGGCGGATCTTAGCTGATTAAGAACTATACTCACAACGTATTCCATATTTTATTTCTTAATTAGCCAACCTCTGCCCTCACGTCAACGCCCAAGAAGGATTGACCTCCCAAGTTGAACGCCCAAAACTGGCATTCAACGCCAGCTAGGGAGCAGGATCAGCTTGTCAATTTTGGATTATTAAGGTTTCTGTGGTGCTAAACTAGATTTCTGAACTTCACCCTGCGATCTGAAAGAATTGACCTTGTCTGTAGCATTTTAGTAAGATCTACGGAGATTAAATCTTTACGAGAGTAGGCTTTAATCACTTATGGTTTGCTATGGAATGAATCACTCATTCTTGAAATAGCACTACAAAAAAAATGGTTAAAACTGCGGTTTTTTTTGTATTTACAGAGGTTTGAACCGCCATTATTACCAAGAATGGCAGTATTGTAAAGTGACGTAATTCTGGGTGTCATTCTGGTTATTACGGCGGTTTGTAAAAACCGCCACAATTTCTTGGGTTAAAACGGCAGTTTTTGAACAGGTTAAAATGACAGTTCAAACTGCCATTATTTCCAAATAAAGGCATTTTCTTGTTGGTTAATACGGCGGTTCAAACCACTGTTATTTCCTGGGTTAAAACGGTGGTTTTTGGATAGGTTAAAATGGCGGTTTGAACCGCCATTATTACCTTGATAGAGTGGCGTTTTGGTTGGTTAAAATGGCGTATTTGAACCTCTATTTTTACCCTAACAGAGTGACTTTTCGTTGGTTAAAATGGCATTTTTGAACCGCTATTTTTACCCTGATAGTGTCATTTTTATTGGTTAAAATGGCATTTGAAACCGCTATTTTTACCAGGTTAAAATGACATTTCATGTTTTTAAAAAGACAGTTACGAATTGCCCATTTCTGGGTAAAGTATTTTTTTTATCATTTAAAAAGATAGTTTTTATCGTGTTAAACAAATAATCTTTTTTGTTTAAAATTTCACAATAACAAGAAATCATAACTCATCAACAAAATATTACATAACTCATAAATAAAATATTAATCATAATATATAATTTTTTAGTATTGGAAATAAAAAATAATAACTCTTATACACATAAAGTATTAGAAGTCTTAATATGTAACTCTTAATACATCAAGTCTCTATCATAAAAAAAATCACACTGTTCTATTATTCACTTCAAAAGATCTACTTTCTAACTCTTTTTGCAATGGAATCTCACTCTTTTGATCCAATTCCTACAATAAAAATATAATTTAAAAGCAAAATTAAAAAGAATAAATAGATAAACCATTATCTTGGACAGCACCAAATAAATTTAAACAAAAAATGAGCATTAAGAACAACCAAACAGTAATCTTGTTTATATATACATGTATATAACATATGAGATATTTACACCAACTTTTTGCTTGAGACCTCCAACAATCTTAACTTTGACGTGATAGCAATAGTAATATCTATCTAACGATTGATCACATAGTAAAATAAGCCATTACCTCCCAAGTTCGACAAATCTGCTGTTAAATCAGATAGGCTAAAATTCCACTGAATTTGATCTAGAGATCTAGAAACTCCATTGACATTATCTGGTGCAAGTTGTAGTCCTACAGAACTTGCCGCATCTGATGTAAAGGCCGTATCAAGAGAAGGTTCATCTGTGAACATTTCTAATATATGTGGTGCAGAGAAGGGGAAATGACCATTAGACGCTACTAATGTCGGGCTCAGTCGCATTTCTGACATGGATGACTGATGCGTAAGCATCTTTCCTTTCTTTTCCTAGTGAATTTGTATCTAATTTGTTGAGTTTAAAAAATAATTAATTATCTTTAAGCCAATATGGATGCTACTTTGAGTCTTTTGCAATTTTGTTTATTTTAGGTAGCATTCGACGGAATTTCATAGAGTTTCTGCAGCACAAGAATCAAAGGAGATGGCAGCGAGGAGCGACGCGTACGTGTGACTGACGCGTATGCGTGACTGACGCGTACACGTGATTTGGAGCCTTGATTTTAAGATTTGCTCAGCGACGCGTGCGCGTGATCGACGCGTCCGCGTGACTCAAGAAAAAGACCATCGACGCGTACGGGTGACTGACACGTACGCGTGCCATGCGCCACGTGCAGAAAACGCAAAAAAAATGCTGTGGGCGATATCTGTGCTATTTTGACCCAGTTTTCAGCCCAGAAAACACAGATTAGAAGCTGCAGAATGGACAAAACATGTGGTCCGCACCCATCAACTGAAGACCTGCTGATTATTCTGATTTAAATTCAAATCTTATTTTTAGGAAAATATATTATTTTTAATTTTAGATAATTAGATTTAAATTTATTAGGATTAGTTATAAAGAGGAATTTAGAAGCCATCAGATTGGAACTCTGGACATTTTACCAGAATCCTTATTTTCTTCTCTGAACCATGAGTAACTAATCCTCCATTGTTAAGGTTTGGAGCTTTGTCTATTTGTATGGATTAATTCATTTGCTCTTTCTAATTTAATTCATGTTTTGATTTATATTTCAATAATTGTTTTCGTTCTTTATTTTATGAATTTGGATGGAACGGAAGTATGACCCATGTTCTAATTGAGTTCTTCTATAACTTGGAAAAGGTCTTTACATGAACAACAGCTTTAAAACATATTATCCTGAATTTCTAATTGTTTGTATTTAACGGGATACATGACATATAATCCCCTTATTTTTGGATAGTTAGGATTCTTGTGGCATATAAACTGGAATTTGATCATCACCTTCTAATTGGAATTAATTGACCAAGGAATTGGCAATTAATGAATTTTAGAGGAGACTAGGAAGGTCTAAGGAATTAGGGTCTAGTCACATATAGTTTGCCATGAATTAAATCTTGCATGATTAAAATAGTTAGTAAGAAAAATCAATTCGGAAAAATAGATAACTCTGAAGCCTTAACTGTTTTCTCCATATTTTATTCCCAACTAATTTATTTGTCTATCCTTTTGATATTCTGAGTTCAAATTTAAATTTTTTGAATATTTCAAAACCCTTTTCTACTTGCCTAACTAAGCCAATCAATTAATCATTGTTGCTTGATCTATCAATCCTCGTGGGATCGACCCTTACTCACGTAAGGTATTACTTGATACGACCCGGTGCACTTGCCAGTTAGTTGTGGTTGTAAAATACTGCATCAAGTTTTTGGCGCCGCTGCCGGGGATTGATTGTGATTAACAACTACTCATTGTTTGTTTGCTTATATTAGATAATTTTTCCTTTAATTAGTTTTATTTTGGTATTATAAATTTTTTTCCCAAGTTTTTCTTTTCCTTTATTTTTCCTTTATTTTTTTCCGTTTTCCATTCCCCCGTCCCGTACACCTCTTTTACTTCTTTTTATTTTTTTATTTTAAAAAAAAAACTTTTGTTCCTTCGTGATTTATTGTTCCTTTTTTTATTTTTTATTTTTATTTTCTTTTATTTCGTTTTGTTTCTTCCCATTAATTTTATCTTTTTATATTTTATTAGTTTTATTTTAATTTTTACTTTAATTTAAAAAATTAAAAGAAAAATAAAAAATAATTTAATATTAATATTTTTCTTAATTTCTGAAATTAAGTTTGGTGTTGACTAGTTAGTCTTATTTTAATTTTTCTTATTTAATTTGCCTAATAATTTCAAAAATATTTAGTCTTAACTCTACTAATAATTTTTAAATTTTAGTGTTTGTTTGTTTAATTCAATATTTTTATCTCTTTATTTAGGTTACCTCATTGGGAATTTTCTACACTCTGACGTAGAGAGTTCCATATTTTCTTATTTTCTGCTTGTTTATACGCAGGAACAGAGACAAAGAATATCTCTTAGACTTTGATCCTGAACCTGAAAGGACCTTCAGGTGACATTTACAATAGGCAATACTTTACAAGGCTGCAGAATTCACTATAGATCCTAACAATGCTGATAATGCCAATGTGGCAGACCCGAATGGGAATGAACAACAAAGGAGAGTACTTGGCTCTTTCTCCGCTCCTACAGCAGATCTGTATAGAAAAAGCATTGTAGTGCCTTCTATAGCTGTGAACAACTTTGAGTTGAAGCCACAACTAGTCACCCTGGTGCAACAAAACTGCCAGTATCATGGTCTTCCCCACGAAGACCCAAATCAATTTATTTTAAATTTTCTGCAGATTTGTGATACTGTGAAGACAAATAGAGTGAACCCAGAGGTGTACAAACTCATACTCTTCCCGTTTGCTTTAGGATGGAGCAAAGCTATGGCTAGATTCTCAACCCAAGGAGAGTTTGGATACTTGGAACAAGGTGATTAATGAGTTTCTCACTAAATTTTTCCCACCAAAGAAGCTGACTAAGCTTAGGGTGGAGGTTCAGACCTTCAGGTAGAAGGATGGTGAAACTCTGTATGAAGCTTGAGAGAGATACAAGCTACTGACTAGGTAATGTCCTCCAGACATGTTCTCTAAATAGACTCAACTAGATATCTTTTATGAAGGCTTGGGTGAAATGTCCAAGATGTGCTTAGACAATTCTGCAGGAGGTTCATTGCACAAGAAGAAGACACCGGAGGAGACTATTGAGCTTATTGAATTGGTTGCTAGCAACCAATATTTATACTCATCTAACAGGAATCCTATTAACTCTGAGGCTCCTCAGAAGAAGGGTGTCATGGAAGTAGAAGCTCTTACTGCTATTCTTGCTCAGAACAAGCTTATGTCTCAGCAAATAAATCTACTTACTCAATACAAGGGTGGCATGCAAGTATCAGCTGTCAACACCCAAAATCCACCTCAATGGGTCTCTTATGACATAGCAGGAAATTTAGTGCAAAATGATAACTATGATTATGCTCAATCCTCTTCCAAATAGGTCAATTACATGGGGTGTGGTTCTAGAAATCCCAATAATGACCCCTATTCTCAGACATACAATCAAGGATGGAGAAATCACCCAAATTTTGGGTGGAGAGACCAATCTCAGAGACCTTAGAATTTCAACAATAATTCTCAGGGCGGTTTCCAATAGAACAATTATAATAACTGCCAATCTCAGCCTCAGCAGGCTAACTCTAAATCCAAGGAAGATTCTAATTGGGAGATGATGAGGAGTTTTATGCAGGAAACCAAAGCCTCCATTAGAAACTTGGAAGTGCAAATGGGCCAGCTAAGCAAGCAAATACTTGAGAGGTCTGCAAGTACATTTCTAGGTGATACAGTGGTGAACCCAAGAGAAGACTGCAAGGTTATTCAATTGAAAAGTGGTAAAATAGCTGGCTCTAACACAAGGGCCAATAAAGAGCTAGTTGAAAAGAAAGCTCTAGAGGAGAAAAAGAAAGAAGTGGAGCACGCCCCTCTAAAGCGTGTAGACAACCCTTTCCCTGACTCTCTAGACACGTATCCTACATTGCCAAAGGCTCCTGAAAACTAGACAAAAATGCCATATCCTCAGAGACTTCAGAAGGCTTCCAAAGAAAAGGAATTCTCTAAATTTTTAGATGTCTTCAAGAAGCTACAGATCAACATTCCCTTTGCAGAAGCTCTTGAGCAAATGCCTCTCTATGCTAAATTTATGAAAGAACGGTTGACCCATAAGAGGAATTGGAAGGAACAAGAAACAGTGGTGTTAACCAAGGAATGCAGTGCCATTATTCAACATAACCTTCCTGAGAAGATGCCAGATCCAGGGAGCTTCGTAATTCCTTGCACCATTGGAGATGTCACCATTCAGAGAGCTTTATGTGACCTTGGAGCTAGCATCAATCTCATGCCACTTTCAGTGATGAAAAAGCTTCAAATTGAGGAGGTAAAACCCACTCGTATTTTTCTTCAACTTGCTGATCTTTCTATTAAATTACCTGTGGGTGTTGTTGAGGATTTACTTGTTAAAGTAGGACCATTCATCTTTCCTGTTAATTTTGTTATATTAGACATGGAAGAGGAGGTAAAATCCTCTATTATACTTGGAGACCCTTTTTAGCTACAGGTAGAGCTTTGATTGATGTACAAAACGGTGAATTGACCCTGAGGGTCAATGAAGAACAGGTGGTCCTTCATGATTTTGAAGCTCTCAAGCACCCTA
This sequence comes from Arachis hypogaea, assembly GCF_003086295.3. Classification (NCBI taxonomy): domain Eukaryota; kingdom Viridiplantae; phylum Streptophyta; class Magnoliopsida; order Fabales; family Fabaceae; genus Arachis; species Arachis hypogaea. The sequence goes on along the minus strand of NC_092041.1, from coordinate 64,546,612 downwards.
ATGATTCTAAAGGGTGTATGAAAATAGATGTTATTGAACCACTTGTTCAAGAGGTACTGAAAGCTGAGGTGCTTGATGACATTCTGGATCCTATCTCTGAGTATGAATTAGTTGAAGTTGATAATTCACCACCCCAGAAGGCTATGGTTCACACGCAGCAGAGGAGGAAGCCCCCAAGCTTGAGCTCAAATCCTTACCTCCTTCTCTGAAATATGTGTTCTTGGGTGAGAATGACTCATATCCAGTGATTATTAGCTCTTCCCTGAAACCTGAAGAGAAAGAGATGCTTATTTCAGTACTCAAGAGCCATAAAACAGCTCTTGGGTGGACCATTAGTGACTTGAAGGGGATTAGTCCAACTAAGTATATGCACAAGATCCTCCTTGAAGATGATGCTAAACCAATTGTGAAACCACAAGGGAGACTCAATCCAACCATGAAAGAGGTGGTCCAAAAAGAGGTAATGAAACTATTGGAAGCAGGAATTATTTACCCTATTTCTGACAGTCCTTGGGTAAGCTCTGTGTAGGTAGTTCCCAAGAAAGGAGGATGACAGTGATCAAGAATGAAAAGAATGAGCTTATCCCCACAAGAACAGTCACAGGATAGAAAATGTGTATAGACTACAGGAGGCTCAACACTGCTACAAGGAAGGATCATTTCCCCCTGCCTTTCAATGATCAAATGCTTAAGAGGTTAGCTGGTCATGCATTTTATTGCTTTCTAGATGGATACTCTGGATATAACCAAATTGTAGTGGACCCTCAAGATCAAGAGAAGACAGCATTCACATGCCCCTTTGGAGTATTTGCCTATAGAAGAATGTCTTTTGGACTTTACAATGCTCCAGCAACTTTTCAGAGGTGTATGCTTTCAATTTTTTCTGATATGGTTGAAAAGTTTATTGAGGTATTTATGGATGACTTTTCTATTTTTGGTAATTCTTTTGAATCCCGCCTTAAGCATTTATCTCTTGTCTTGAAACGGTGTCAAGAATCAAACCTTGTTTTAAACTGGGAAAAATGTCATTTTACGGTTACAAAAGGTATTGTTCTTGGACACCGGATTTCAAGTAAGGAAATTGAGGTTGATAGAGCAATGGTAGAGGTAATTGAAAAATTACCACCACCAACTAATGTTAAGGCAGTCAGGAGTTTCTTGGGTCATGCAAGATTTTATATAAGACTTATAAAGGATTTTTCTAAAATTGCTAAACCTCTAAGCAACCTGTTGGTTACTGATGTTCCTTTTGTCTTTGATTCTGATTATTTGCATGCTTTTGAAACTCTGAAAGCAAACCTTACCTCTGCTCCCATTATAGCTCCCCCTGACTGGGATCTACCATTTGAATTAATGTGTGATGCTAGTGACTTTGCTATAGGAGATGTTTTAGGACAGAGGCATGGTAAGCTTGTACATGTCATTTACTATGCCAGTCATGTGTTAAATAATGCCCAAAAGAATTACACAACTACAGAAAAGGAATTATTAGCTGTTGTGTATGCTGTTGATAAGTTTAGGTCCTATTTTCTTGGTTCTAAGGTTATTATTTATACTGATCATGCTGTTGTGAAGTACCTTCTAACCAAATAGGATTCTAAACCAAGATTAATTAGATGGGTGTTGCTCCTTCAGGAGTTTGATATTAAGATAAAAGATAGGAAAGGGTCAGAGAATCAAGTAGCTGACCATCTTTCTACAATTGAGCCTGAAGAAGGAGTACAACCACCCATAGCTGTGACTGAGACGTTTCTGGATGAGCAATTGTTCCTCATTCAGCAGGCTCCATGGTTTGCAGACATTGCAAATTATAAGGCCATGAATTTTATCCCAACGGAGTACAGTAGGCAACAAGTGAAGAAGCTATTGACTGATGCAAAGTACTACATTTGGGAGGAACCATACCTTTTTAAAAGGTGTTCAGATGGAATCATCCAGAGGTGTGTCCCAGATGATGAAAAATAGCAGATTCTATGGCACTGTCATGGTTCTGAGTATGGAGGCCACTTTGGTGGTGAAAGGACAGCTACAAAGGTGTTTCAGAGCGGGTTTTACTGGCCGACTCTCTTCAAGGGCTCAAGAGCATTTGTAAAGCACCGTGAGAGATGTGAAAAAGCCACGAATCTCCCTGTCAACCATGAAATGCCATAGCAGAAGATTCTTGAGGTTGAGTTATTTGATGTGTGGGGTATTGATTTCATGGGACCTTTCCCACCGTCACATTCAAATAACTATATTCTAGTGGCAGTTGACTATGTGTCCAAGTGGGTAGAAGCTGTGGCTTTGCCCACCAATGATGCCAAAGTGGTAATGAGCTTTCTTTAGAGATATATCTTTAGCTAGTTTGGTGTCCCAAGGACACTCATTAGTGATGGAGGAAGCCATTTCTGTAACAGACAGCTGGACTCTCTTATGTAGAGATATGGAGTCTGTCATAAAGTGGCAACCCCCTATCACCCTCAGATAAGTGGACAGGTTGAAGTTTCCAACAGGGAGCATAAGAGGATTCTAGAAAAGACCGTCAGTATTTCAAGAAAGGACTGGTCTAGGAAGCTTGATGATGCTCTTTGCGCATACCAGACAGCGTACAAGACTCCCATTGGCATGTCCCCTTATCAGTTGGTCTATGGCAAAGCCTGTCACTTGCTAGTTGAGCTGGAGCATAAAGCTTATTGGGCAATCAGGTATCTGAACCTTGATTTAGAAGCTACAGGAATTAAGCGAATGCTTTAGTTGAATGAGCTTGATGAATTCAGATTTTCAGCTTATGAGAATGCCAAGCTCTATAAGGAGAGAACCAAGGTACTGCATGACAAGAATATTGCCATCAGATTCTTTGAGCCAGGACAAATAGTGCTTCTATATAATTCAAGGCTCAAATTCTTTCTCGGGAAGCTGAAATCCCGGTGGTCAAGACCGTTTGTGGTTACCAGAGCTTCACTATATGGACCTATGGAAATATAGGAAGAGAATTTTGACAGAAAATTTACAATGAATGCCCAGAGGTTGAAGCACTATCTTGGAGGCGAGATTGATCGCCAGAGGTCCACTCATCTGCTGAACTAGCAGAACTGACCGTCATGCTAGTGACGTTAAAAAAGCGCTTGTCAGGAGGCAAGCCGATAATTTCGTATCCTTAGTTAATTTTTGTAGTAGTAGTTTTCTTACTTATTTTATTTTTATTAAGTTCTTACTAATTTTTTGATCATGCAGCTATTTTAGAACAGGAACCGAAAAAAAAGAGCACCCGACGCGCAAGCGTCGCTGACGCGTACGCATCAGATGGGTGTGCGTGAAAAATAAATTTGAACAGAGGGTTGCACGGGAGTGGCGCAAGAATGATGCCTCTAGCACAAACAAACCCACACGTATGCGTACCCCACGCATGCGCATCGTTTGTGATTTTCACCATTCACGCGTGACCTGAAAAAATGACATAAAAGAGTGTTTGGGTAGAGATTTATGTTGGCTTGGGGTAGGAAGTATAATAGACGCACAAAATTGGTTACGCGGATGTGTCCCTGACGCGTGCACGTCATTTGACCAAACGGCCATCCATGCTTGCGCGTGCATGACGCGCACGCGTCGTATGAAAATATTGGTTCCCAAGCCACGCGAACAGTGAGTTGTGCATGTCTGCGGCTGCCTTCACGCAAATTGCACAAAACCCAGAACACGCGGACGCGTGCTTGACGCTGACGCATCATTAAGAAATTTTGCAACCCACGCGTACGCGTTGCCAGCGCCGCACAACTACACTAGTTCGCCGCCCAGTTTTAATTTTCTTTCCCCCTCTCGCAATCCTAATTCTCTCTTATTCTTTTATCCTTTTCTTTTTCTGTCATCATAATATTTGTCTCTTTCTATTTTGAATTCTTCTATGCTTGAGGACAAGCAAACCTTTATGTTTGGTGTTGACGCTTCACTTAAGAGTTTTCTGTTTATTCCTCTGGCACCAAATGGGAGGCGAATCATCTTCACTGAGGTGCACAACCTGAAGAATAAAGTGACCGCTAGGATAACTAAGGTGGTTGAGTTCCTTTCATTTTTTATTCCTCCCCTCTTTTTCTATGTTATGTTCTGGTTTTCTTTGTTTGTTGCATGATCCTTTATTAGTTAGAATCCTAGGACTAGTTTAGTTTTCTCTTAATTGCTTTAATTCTGAAAAAGATGTCTCATGTATTACTCACTGAGTTTGAAGTCAAATAAAAAAATACAGAAGTGATGTATTGAATGAGAAATTGAGTGAATTTTAAGAGTAGTCTTATTTACTTAAATGTGGTGGTATTAAGTGTAATTCTGAATGCATAACATGAACAGTGCATATTTAAATTTGAATCAAAGAATGTTGATGTACAAAGAACAGGAATTTAGAGAATTATTATTATTTCTATGAAATTAAAGAAAGTTTAATCCTTGAAGCAAAAGAAACAGCAAAAGAAAAATAAAAGCAAGGTCCAAGGCTCTGAGCATCAATGACTAGGGAGGTCAGACATGATTAAAAGCTCAAAGAGTTGTTTCCCTAGTCACATGCTTGTGGTGTTCTTGTGTCAAGTAATCCTTGAGACAAAACATTTAGAGTCAAGATCAATTGCAGAGTACGCCAAAGGCTTTGAGCACCACTGTTTGGGGATAAAAAAAGAAAATAATAATAATAAAAAAATAATAATAAATAAAATAAAAATAATTAGAACTTAAAGAGAATTTGCCAGTTAGGTGCTTGTGATGTTTCTGTATCAAGTAAAGCTTGAGACAAAACATTTAAAGTCACGGCTAGGCTCAAGGTGCAAAGCACCAACGAAAAATTGTTGTGTTCAAGGATTAAACTGAGTTACAAAAGATCAGAGAATTCATAATATTTTCCGGATTTTAATTCCGAATGACAATGACATCCTTCTGATTCAAAGGAGAGTGAAATGCCAAAACTATTCAAAATTTGCAGTTGTAAAGCCCACTATAAGAAGAGACATGAGCTTAATAGATTTCTCATTCTCATGCAAATTCACATCCTAAGCTTATATTAGTTTTGGTTGCTGGAGGACAAGCAACAATTCAAGTTTGGTGTTGTGATGCGTGAGCATCTTTCCTATCTTTTCCTAGTGAATTTGCATCTAATTTGTTGAGTTTAATTATCTTTCCTATCTTTGAGTCTTTTACAATTTTGTTTTAGGTAGCATTCGGCGGAATTTGATGGAGTTTCTGCAGCACAAGAATCAAAGGAGATGGTAGCGAGCAGTGACGTGTACGCGTGACTGACGCGTACGCGTGATTTGGAGCCTTCCATGACGACGCGTGCGCGTGATTGACGCGTACGCATGATTTGAAGATTTGCTCAGCGACGCGTGCGCGTGATCGACGCGTCCGCGTGTCTCGGGAAAAAGACCATCGACGCGTACGCGTGACTGACACGTACGCGTGCCATGCGCCACGTGTAGAAAACGCATAAAAATGCTGGAGGCGATTTTTGGGCTGTTTTGACCCAGTTTTCAGCCCAGAAAACACAGATTAGAAGCTGTAGAATGGACAAAACTTGTGGTCTCCACCCATCAACTGAAGACCTACTGATTATTCTGATTTAAATTCAAATCTTATTTTTAGAAAAAGATATTATTTTTAATTTTAGATAATTAGATTTTAAATTTATTAGGATTAGTTATAAATAGGAATTTAGAGGCCATCAGATTGAAACTCTGGACATTTTACCAGAATCCTTATTTTCTTCTCTGAACCATGAGTAACTAATCCTCCATTGTTAAGGTTAGGATCTCTGTCTATTTGTATGGATTGATTCATTTGATCTTTCTAATTTAATTCATGTTTTGATTTATATTTCAATAATTGTTTTCGTTCTTTATTTTATGAATTTGGGTGGAAGGAAATATGACCCATGTTCTAATTAAGTTCTTGTATAACTTGGAAAAGCTCTTTACTTGAACAACAGCTTGAAAACATATTATCCTGAATTTCTAATTATTTGTATTTAACGGGATACGTGACATATAATCCCCTTATTTTTGGATAATTAGGATTCTTGTGGCATATAAACTGGAATTTGATCATCACCTTCTAATTGGAATTAATTGACCAAGGAATTGGCAGTTAATGAATTTTAGAGGAGACTAGGAAGGTTTAAGGAATTAGGGTCTAGTCACATATAGTTTTCCATGAATTAAATCTTGCATGATTAAAATAGTTAGTAAGAAAAATCAATTCGGAAAAATAGATAACTCTTAAGCCTTAACTGTTTTCTCCATATTTTATTCCCAACTCATTTATTTGTCTATCCTTTTGATATTCTGAGTTAGAACTTAAACCTTTTGAATATCTCAAAACCGTTTTCTGCTTGCCTAACTAAGCCAATCAATCAATCATTGTTGCTTGATCCATCAATCCTCGTGGGATAGACCCTTACTCACGTAAGGTAGTACTTGGTATGACCCAGTGCACTTGCCGGTTAGTTTGTGGTTGTAAAATACCGCATCAATGACCTAGCACCATTCAATGCAATAGCTATAGCCATATCCATATCAGGTGTACTATGGTTCATCACCATACCTAAGAAGGACAAAAACAACTCTCACTTGCAAAAATTCTATCAAGGAAATTACTAAAATAGAGGAATAAGAACATACTGCACAATTTTCCACCAATTTAACTACCATTTAAGCACAAGAAGACCATGATACTCCAAGCATAATGCACAAAGAGGATAAACACTTAAAAGAGCTACAATTAAGCCATTGAGCCATTATGCTTTTATTTGGCCTAATTTCCTTAAACCTCAAGCTATTAGCTAAAGGCATATGATTTGTTTTATATCTTTATAAGTAATAAATTTAGATGGAGGAAATTTTTCACAGGATGTTGTGCAGTATACTACAATAGAAAACTTATAATGGCAGCAAGATAGTTATATAGAACAAAAACTTTAGAAACAAGGTATGAGTCAAGCCACCAAACACAGTATAAATTGACTTACAGTGATTTATTGATCTTCAATAAATTAGAGTACAAATAAAAAGTAAAAAACCCTTATGGATTGATTAAATAAGAAAAGAAGCACGTGGAGTTGAATGCGTTCTGGTACACGAAATCGTGATATACAACTTCGTGCAGCTGACCAGCAAGTGCATTGGGTCGTCCAAGTAATACCTTACGTGAGTAAGGGTCGATCCCATGGAGATTATCAACTTGAAGCAACCTATGTTCATCTTGTAAATCTCAGTCAGGAAGATTTAAATGGTTATGGGGTTTTGATAACTAAAAGATAAATAAAACATAAAATAGGATAGAAATACTTATGCAATTCATTGGTGGGAATTTCAGATAAGCATATGAAGATGCTTTGTTCCCTCTGAGCTTCTACTTTCCTATTGCCTTCATCCAATCATTCATACTCCTTTCCATGGCAAGCTGTATGTAGGTGGATCACCGTTGTCAATGGCTACCATCCATCCTCTCAGTGAAAAAGGTCCTCTACGGTTTCCCGCATGGCTAATCAGCTGTCGGTTCTCGATTGTGTCGGAATAAGATCCATTGATCCTTTTGTACACTGTCACTGCGCCCCACAGTCTCGAGCTTGAAGCTCGTCACAGTCATCCCATCCCAGATCCTACTCGGAATACCACAGACAAGGTTTAGACTTTCCGTATCTCAAAAATGCCACCCATTTGATTCTATCTTATACCACGAATACTCTGATTGCACGGAATGGAAGCTTTGTTGTCAGGAGAGGCAACCATGCATCGTGAATTAGGAGGCCAAGAGATACACACTCAAGCTCTCGCAGATAGAACGGAAGTGGTTGTCAGGCACGCGTTCATAAGGGAGGATGATGATGAGTGTCACGGATCATCACATCCATCAGGTTGAAGTACGAGTGAATATCTTAAAACAATAATAAGCTTGAATTGAATAGAAAACAGTAGTAATTGCATTAATTCATGAGGAACAGCAGAGCTCCATACCTTAATCTATGGTGTGTAGAAACTCCACCGTTGAAAATACATAAGAACAATTGGCCATGCCTCCCAAATAACATGCAACAATCGAAAAAGGGTTCAAAGTCCTGATCCCAAGATCAAGGATGATCAAAAGATCACAGATGATCCAAAAGATGAAAATACAAAAGTAAAAGGTCCTATTTATAATGAACTAGTAGCCTAGGGTTTACAGAAATAAGGAAATGATGCAGAAATCCACTTCTGGGGCCCACTTGGTATGTGCTTGGGCTGAGCATTGAAGCTTTCACATGCGTAGGCTTTTCTTGGAGTAAAACGCCAGCTCTGGTGCCAGTTTGGGCGTTTAACTCTAATTCTAGTGCCAGTTTGGGCGTTTTACGCCAAAATTTTTATGCTGACTTGGACCGCCAGTTTGGGCCATCAAATCTCAGGCAAAGTATGAGCTATTATACATTGCTGAAAAGCCCAAGATGTCTAATTTCCAACGCAATTGAGAGCGTGCCAATTAGGCTTCTGTAGCTCTAGAAAATCCATTTTGAGTGCAAGGAGGTAAAAATCTAACAGCATCTATAGTCCTTTTTCAGCCTCTGAATCAGATTTTTGCTCAAGTCGCTCAATTTCAGCCAAAAAATACCTAAAATCATAGAAAAACACACAAACTCATAGTAAAGTCCAAAAATATAATTTTTGCATAAAAATTAATAAAAATATACTAAAAACTAACTAAATCACACTAAAAACTACCTAAAAACAATGCCAAAAAACGTATAAATTATCCGCTCATCACGTTCTCACCCATTTGCAGAATTTGTCCTAATTGAATGATAGTTGCTTGACATAGGGACTCCATTAACAACATGACCTGATATGGCACCACCCATGGAGTCAAGATATTAAACATGAAGCATTTACACTCTTTGCTTACTTGGCTTGTTACAATTATGTGTTTAACCCAATACCAGATTGTGTTTAATACATGTGCATCTAGCAAACACATGATAGAGAAGCTACTGTTATTTCACCAAATGCATTAACTACTTTAAAATCTCCTCATAATTTTGGCAAGTTATTCAGAATAGAATGATAACCAACTTATTAAATTCAAATAACAAAGTCCCATTTAGATTATGTCATTAGTATGTAGTGATCAACATCCAAAGCTGAATAAGAAAGTTAATCAACCCAAAGCTAAAATTAACCATTACTTTTTAGTTTTTACTCACTATTTACTTTACCTTTCTTAGCACTTCTGCCAAAAAGGAAACAGATGCTCGTCAATTTTTTTCATAATTTAATGTCCTAATTGTCCAATTGCATTGAATCACTCAACACTCAATAGCCACATAAAAAAGGGGGGATAAAGTAAATCAACTAAAAACAGCTTCGAAAGGACTCAACTTGAAACTTTTTGTGTACGGCTTAACATGGAAAAAAATTTAAGTTTTTTTTCTTAAATAAAAAATAAATATATTCCAAATCATTCAACTATTGAAGAAGTTCCCTCTGCATAGCAAAAACCTTGTTACTCTTTTGAATGGTGGCTTGAAGAGCATCATCCTCTGGTTGATCCTTATCCTCACTTTTCCCATAGCTCTTACCCACTGCTCTTATGATGTGCCTTCCACACCTATGTTGCACTCTACTGTGCCCCAACCCTCTACACCTTGAATTATCAGAAACTGAAGAACCACTTAAAATTCCAAACTTTGCTGGAAGTGCTAAAATAGAATCATCTTTCTCAGGTATTTCCTGTTAGAAAGATCATACTAGCATAAATAAAAGAAGTAATAGAAACCAACATAAGTAATTACTGCATTTCTTACTATTTAATTCTTTTTATTTTTTCCTAGGAAAAAGGTAATTACTGTCATAGTCCTTTAAATAAACTCTTATTAACACAAGTGGTATACAAATATTCAAATCGAGAGTAGACTAATTTGAGGCAAATAGGGATTGGAAAATTTTCAATCACTTAGCAAGTAAAAAGTACACTTGAAGGTTATACAGAGATCATGATACAAGACTACAATGTGCAAAAATACCTGGTCATAGTCGATATATCCTGTGCTTTCATTCAGTATGTATGGCATTGTCTTAAAAAAATATAGAGACTATAGAAAACTTTTTGGTATCGGTTTGCATCATGACAATAGTGACTATTACTTTCTTATTCTTAATTGATTATAACTCTATACAAATGTTAATAGAAAAGAAATGCCCCCATTGCTGAAATGAAAATCTATTAATCAAAATAATCTTATGTTTCATAAAGGACTACTGATGACTGCGCATCATGTTATGTTGTTCTATGCTTTTTCACCATTAATTTTCACTAATCATGCTTAATTATTGAATACTTTTGTTCTTAAATCATAGATTACTTTCAATTCTTTAATTTGGTTTGAATTTGTAGAAATTGGTGGAAAAGGAAGTAAAAAGCACAAAACAAGCATAAAAGAAGAAAGGAGTTTAAAGGAGAAGTAAGAGAAGGGCAAAGAAGAAGTAGAGAAGGCAACGTTGGTGGCCAAAGTTGGTTCACCAACATTGCTATGAACGTTGCCAAGGAAGGAGCAAGAAACATTGGTGGCCCATGTTGGCTCACCAATGTTGCCTATGAACATTGTCAAGAGGAAAGCAAGCAACGTTGGTGGCCCAAGTTGGCTCACCAACGACACCTATGAACGCTGTCAAAGAGAAGGGAAGCAACGTTGGTGGCCAAAGTTGGCTCACCAATGTTGCTAACAAACATTGACAAGGAAAAGAGGAGCAACGTTGGTGGCCAAAGATGGCTCACAAACGTTGCCTACCAACGTTCCAAGCATAACAAGCAACGCTGGTGGCCCAAATTTGGCTCAACAATGTTGCTGACAACGTTGCTCCTAACCGCCTGTGTCTTCTTCAAACAAGAATAACTTGAGCTACAAAGCTCCAAATGAGATGATTTTAATGGCATTGAAAAGTAGGAATCCAGAGCTTTCCATGAATATATGGAACTACATGGTGGACACTAAATTTGAGGGAGAAAACTTGCCCCAAAAATACAAAGATGAACATGGTATCAACTTGTAGTAAGGCCAGCTAACCTCTTCACCTTTCATGGAGTATAACTCGAGCTGTAGGGCTCCAAATGATGCACTTCCAACGGAATTGGAAAGTAGACATTCAAGGCTTTCCAATAAGTTTGAGCTTCAAAATCTGGCAATGTTAACACCGTTAATGCTGGCGTTTATGGCAGTGTTGGCACACCAACGCCAGCGACCTTGTCCCCTTCAAAGGAGCATAACTTGAGTTATAGATATCCAATTGGGGGTGCTTCTAATTACCCTTGAAGACTGATATTCAGAGATTTCCAACAATATATAATACTTAAAAGTGGGCATGAAAATTGAGCACAAACAATAGTCATCTTTAAGCCCCAAAAACACCAAGACCAAGTCAATCCAGAACCTCAATTTGGATCAATTATTTCACTCCAAACTTCAAGCAAGCAAGCCCACAATTGTCAACCAATCAAGGCCATAAGAAGCATCTAGAATAATTTATTTTCATTTTATTGTAATTTGCTTCTAATTTCATAAGTTTGTAATTTAGGAGAGCCTATATAAAGGCTTTAGTTTCATAAAAAATGAAGGCTTGACGGGGAACATGACAAACCCCATGTTGACGGTTTATCTTGCATTGATTTTAGGGGATTTTATAACCTTTTACCCACATTTATTCAATGAAATAGCATGGTTTTGTATATTCTCCTTTAATTGTGCTTAAGAGTGAAAACATGCTTTTTAGGACTTAAAATAGCTAAATCTAATTCTCCTTGATTCCATTAGATGCCTTGATATGTTTGTTAAGTGGTTTAAGGTTTAGGAGGCAAAGATTGGATCAAGGGAATGAAGAAAGAAAGCATGAAAAGTTGGAGAACTCATGAAGAAATGAAAGAACCGGAAAGCTGTCAAGCCGACCTCTTCGCACTTAAACGACCATAACTTGAGCTACAGAGGTCCAAATGATGCGGTTCCAGTTGGGTTAGAAAGCTAACATCCGGGGCTTCGAAACGATATAAGATTTGCCATAGTTGCTACAAGTATGGTGGCGCGCACGCGCACGCGCCATTGCTGCCACCTAGTCCACTTGAAGCAAAACGTGGCCAGCGATTTTAGAAGCCTTGTGGGCCCAATCCAATTCATTTCTGATGCTATTTAAGCCAAGGACTGAAGAGGAATCAACTAACTTTTAACCATTAGTCATAGTTTAGTTTAGAAGTAGTTTCTAGAGAGAGAAGCTCTCACTTCTCTCTAGAATTAGGATTAGGATTATGTTTAGTTCTTAGATCTAGATTTTAATTCATCTTCTTCTACTTCTATCTTCTCAATTCCTTGTTGTTAGATTCATTCTTCTTCCATTCTTTTATTGTAATTTCCTTTATGTTGTTCTTATGCTTTGTTGTAGATCTACTATTGTTCCTTCCATTTTCTTTCAATTCAATAAGAGGTAATTCATAATAATTGTTCTTCTTTGCTTTTCTATTGTTGATCTCTTGTTTTTGTAGTTGTAGATTCCTTTAATTCTTGCATTTAATAATGATTACTTCTATTGCACTCTATGTGTTTGTTGAAATGTCTCTTTTAGATTTAGTGTAGATTTTGTTCCTCTTGGCCTAGGTAGAGTAATTAGTGACACTTGAGTTATCTAATTCCTTTGTTGATTGATAATTGGAGAGATTGCTAATTGGTTTGGAGTGCACTTAAGCTAGTCTTTCCTTGGGAGTTGGCTAGGACTTGTGGCTCAAGTCAATTCATCCACTTGACTTTCCTCCATGGTTAGAGGTTAACTAAGTGGTAGCAATGAACAATTCTCATCACAATTGAGGAAGATAACTAGGATAGGACTTCTAGTTCTCATATCCTACCAAGAGCTTTGTTAGTTGTTAGTTTATTTTCTTTGCCATTTACTTTTCATGCTTCTTATCCAAAACCCCAAAATAAACCACAACCAATAACAAGACACTCTATTGTAATTCCTAGGGAGAACGACCCGAGGTTCAATACTTCGGTTTATAAATTTAGGGGTTTGTTTTAGTGACAAACAACTTTTTGTATGAAAGGATTATTGCTTGGTTTAGAAACTATACTTCAACGAGATTTTATTTGAGAAATTCTAAACCGTCAAAAATCCATTCGTCAGAACACCATCTTGGGAGGGGTCTCCGGACCCTCCCCTCATACAGTCTTCTTTTCTTTCTTTGTAATAGTTTAGTTTTCAATCTTTAATTTTCATTTATGAATCTTGAATTTTCATTTAAATTCTAAATCCTTATTCCTCATCTTTACTTTCATGCACTTTAATTTTATTTGAGAGCAATGACCACTTAAATCCCTATACATTTGGGATAGGAGCTCTGTTTAAGTTTTGATTGGATTGATGTTGATTTCTTCTTCTCAATCTGCTTGTTGTAGCGAAGAGATAACTTCTATGCTTATTTTGATCTATTCACTTCGGAAGGGGGTTTAGATCATTGAATTTCTATGTGAGCCTCAGAGGGGGAATCATGGAAATTAGTTTGAAGCTCTAGCTCTCACAACTCTCTTGATCAACACCATTTTGGAGGAATTAAGATCTTGAAAACTTCTGTGGCTTATGGATTTTAGAATAGAGCTTCACCTCTTCTCATGAACAATTAGATCAAGGAATTGGCAATTGCTTGTGTTAAGAGAAATTGGATTGCCAAGGAATTAGGATTCAGTTATTGCAATCCACCGTCGCTTACTTCATTTGATTGAGGTTGAGATTCATTAATTCATGAATAATTAACATCTCTAATCCCTTATGTTTTCCATCTTTACTTTCCGTCATTCACTTTCATGCACTTTACTTTATTGCACTTACTCTCTTGTACTTTGTTCCTTGCAATTTACTTTTCCGCATGTACTTTCTCTGCACCATACATTCCTTGTCATTTACCTTCCTTGCTCTTTATTTCCTTTATTTACTTTTCTGTCATTTACATTACATGCCTGCTCATCACTTCCAACATGATTCGTTTGACTAGAATAATCAACTCACTATTGATTGCTTAATCCTTTAATCCCTGTGGGATCGATCTCACTCTTGTGAGTTTTACTATTTGATACGACCCGTATACTTGCTGGTGCTAAAATGAGAAATTAATTTTTCGTCATCAAGTTTTTGGTGCCGTTGCCAGGGATTAATTGTGATTAACAAACTACCGGTGGTTGATTACCTAGATTAGACATTTTTTTCTTTTGTTTTTATCATTTTAAGTTCTTTTAATTTTCAATTATCTCTTGCTACTAAGGTGTTTGTGTTATTGCCTCACTAAGAACTCCTTATTTGTGATATAAGGAATTTCAATTCTTTTTGGTGATTGTGTTTTACGAAAATTCCAATGAAGTTTACTTCACATTTTGATCAATCATATCATATGGAATATTACCCACGATCACAAATAATTCAAGTTATTATCCTAATGGTGGCTGGGAATATCACCAAGAAATGATAGATTATGAGCAATCAACCCAAATGGGATATGCTCTAGGGCCACAAAATGATCAAGAAAATTACATGGGATATTGCCCACCACCACAAAATGATTCATGTCATTATGCTAATGGTGGCTGGGACTATTAACAAGGAATGATGGAGTGTGAACAATCAAGTGAAATGGGATACCTACCAGAGCCGTAAAATAACTCATATTGTTATGACAATTACACAAATTATAGCTGGGGATAGGATTTTAATGCTTCATATTCCAACCATCAAGAGCCATCATCACTTGAATGTACCTTCAACTTATTTATATAAAATTGTCTAACCCCACCTCCTGATTTCTCATGTCAAAATTCTTCATCACTTGAGTATGCCTCAACATAAAATTCCTTTCAAAATCCATACAATTCATTCCACCAACCACAAAATTCATGCCATTATGTAGAAACCTCACTTCAAGACCCACAAAATTTATTCCATACCCCTTAAAATAACTTCACCACAACACCCACCTATCCAAAAAATCATTCTCAGCCTTCATCCCTTGAGCTAATAGTCGAACAATTTTGTCAAAGATAAGAGCAATCCTGGAAAGAACAAGAAATCCTCTTCAAGAAAATAGAAAGGGAATTAGAGCGAATAAGGAAAAACTCAGGATTGCTAAGAAAGGAGGATGAACATAAATTTGTGGGTGTAAAGGAGGAGGTGGAAGAGCAAGATGAATAGGCTCTTGTACCAAGTGAAAACCCAATGAATAAGGAGGTGGTAGAGGTATATCAGTCTAGGATTCCATATCTAAAGAGGATCTAATGGTAACAAAGGAACATGAAAACTCTCCCAAAGGACTCAATGGAACATCATGTAGAAGAAAGGGAGGAAGTCAATCAAGGGGGTCTACATTCCCATGAAGCAGAGAGTTGCATGAAGGATAGAAGTTGACATTCAGGGCTTTCCAATAATATATAATAGTATGGGTGGACAATAAGTTTGAGCTTTAGAATATGGCATTGTTAACACCGTTAATGCTGGCATTTGTGGCAGTGTTGGCACACTAACGCCAGCAATAATGTCAGCGACCTTGTCCCCTTCAAAGGAACATAAATTGAGTCATAGATATCCAATTAGATGGCTTCTAGTTGCTTTTGAAAGCTGACATTGAGAGCCTTCCAACGATGTATAATACTTAATAGTGGGCATGAAATCGGAGCACAAACAATAGGCATCTTTAATCCCCAAAAACATCATGACCAAGTCAATCTGGAACCTCAATTTGGATCAAATATTTCACTCCAAACTTCATGCAAGCAAGCCCACAATTGTCAACCAATCAAGGCCACAAGAGGCATCTAGAATAGTTTATTTTCATTTTATTGTAATTTGCTTCTAATTTCATTTAAGTTTGTAATTTAGGGGAGCCTATATAAAGGCTTTAGTTTCATAAAAAAGGAAGGCTTGACGGGGAACACCATCTTGGGAAGGGTCTCCAGACCTTCCCCTCATACACTCTTCTCCCCTTTCTCTTCTTTTCTTTCTTTGTAATTGTTTAGTTTTCAATCTTTAATTTTCATTTATGAATCCTAAATTTTCATTTTAATTCTAAATCCTTATTCCTCTTCTTTACTTTCATGCACTTTAATTCCTATTTGAGAGCAATGACCACTTAAATCCCTATACATTTAGGATAGGTGCTCTGTTTAAGTTTTGATTGGATTGATGTTGATTTCTTCTTCTCAATCCACTTGTTGTAGCCAGGAGATGACTTCTATACTTATTTTGATCTATTCACTTCAGAAGGGGTTTAACTCATTGAATTTCTATGTGAGCCTTGGAAGGGGAATCATGGAAATTAGTTTGGAGCTCTATCTCTCACAACTCTCTTGATCAACACCATTCGAAAGGAATTGAGAACTTGAGAACATGTGTGGCTTATGGATTTGAGAATAGAGCTTCACCTCTTCTCATGAACAACTAGATCAAGGAATTGGTAATTGTTTGTGTTAAGAGAAATTGGATTGTCAAGGAATTGGGATTCAATTATTGCAATCCGCCATCGCTTACTTCATATGATTGAGGTTGAGATTCATTAATTCATGAATTATTAACATCTCCAATCCCTTATGTTTTCTATCTTTACCTTCCGTCATTCACTTTTATGCATTTTACTTTATTGCACTTACTCTCTTGTACTTTGTTCCTTGCAATTTACTTTTCTTGGCAATTTACTTTTCTGCATGTACTTTCTCTGCACTTTACATTCCTTGTCATTTACCTTCCTTGCTCTTTATTGCCTTTATTTACTTTTCTGTCATTTACATTACATGCTTGCTCATCACTTCTAACATGATTCGTCTGACTAGAATAATCAACTCAATATTGATTTCTAAATCCTTTAATCCCTGTGGGATCGACCTCACTCTTGTGAGGTTTACTACTTGATACGACGCGGTATACTTGCTGGTGGTAAAATGAGAAATTAATTTTTTCGTCATCAACTGTTAAGTTATTATAGTGAATCTCAGAACAACTTTATTAGGGGAAAATGAGAAAGGTCAAGCATCATTATTCGCTCGTGAGGTTTCAGCAATGCGTTATACACTTGAAAAATTGCAGGTGAACCAGACAGAGGTTGCACATTTACTGCAACATTGGGGTAAGAGACACATAAGCTATATTTCCCTCTCTCTTGCTTTCTCTTTTTTTGATTCTTTTCCCCTTCCTTTGGGAACTAAAACAACATATTGAACATAGAAATATTCATTGGAGAAAGTGTGACATGTGAAAGCAAAGTCCTATGAAGCCAAAACAGGGAAATTTGTCTATATACAATGAAAAACAAATTAGGTACTATGTTAGTTTTGTGTGATTACCACCCCATTTCGCTGGATCCAACCAGAACGCTTCCAAGGCATGCTTCTGGTATAGTGTTTCAGCCATGTCAATATACCTAAAATAAGAAAGATCAAAAATCATTGATTGATTTAATATTTCAATGTGACACTCTTATAGAAGAAAGAGAAAGAGCGACATACTCATTTCCACCATAATATCTGGCACCATGATATCCCTCACTGTATTTGTTTGTCATGATAGACCTTATAGCTTCCATCACATAGACAGAGGTGAAATTTTTTTAGGGTATGAGTTTTAGCCCCTTCATAAAAACAAAAACAAGAAGTCAATCCATATGTGTGGTGAAACTAAAAAGCAAAACTCTACCATCATCTCATCAATCATCATATATGATAGGCAATAAAACATTCAATCCAATATTCACCCTGGTTAGGAAGAATTATATCATGCAGCATAAACTCAGCAATATCAAATATTTTGCATAAACTCAGATAATTGGATAATTTTGTTTGTTTTTATTGAGTTTTGATTTTGGTGGTTGGTGGTTCTTGATGATCCACTTCTTATTCCTTAAACCCACTTTTGCTGCTGGATGGTTCATTGTCACCGCTACTAACAAAGTGTGTAATAGCGATAAACAACCCTTACAAGGTTTACTACCAGCCAGGACAGAATTAATTGTCCATAGTGATCAAATTCCTACATGATTTGAAAACTGTAAAATATTTGTATATGCACCAATTATCACTACAAGAAAATGGAGCATTTGTAACAAAAAATTTGTATCAAATTTAAAATTGTTATAAATTATGGTTTTTTCGTAACAATAATTAGTTATTGCTACAAAATAAGAATATTTTGTAAATATTTTGTAACAATAAGAAAATTTGTTACAAAACATTTCAATATTTTCTAACGTGATTTCTTTTGTTACAAATTATGTTGGCTTTCGTATCAAATTGTTGTTTTGTTGTAAAATATTTTAATATTTTGTAACAAAAGATTATATTATTGCAAAAATTTAAAATATTTTGTAACAAAATATCTATTTGTTTGAAAAGCTTTAAATATTTTGTAACAAAAAATTAATTTGTCACAAAATAAAATATTTTTGTAACAAGTTATTTATTTGTCACAAAATTCAAATTTTTTTGTAACTAATAAAAAATTTTGTTTCAACATATTAAATATAAGACTTCAAATTTTATAAAATTATTTTAAAATTAAATAATAAGTCATTTATGATTTATTATATTTACTCAAAATATTTTTTTAGAAATTTTTATATTAAACAAAGTATTTTCTTATTTATAATTTAAAATTTAGTAATTGAAAAAATATAAAAATTTTATATGATTTGACTTAAATATTTAAGATTTTTAAATTCAATACTTTAAGTTTTATGGATAAAAAAATTTAACTTTATTATTTTCAATTTTATTTTAATAAGAGTTTATTTAAAAATAATTTATAAATTAATAATAAAATGATATTTTAAAAATAATTAATTTATAATTGAATAATATTTTTATATAATTATTATTAGATAAAAATTAATTTTTAAGTATTATACTACCTTTATTTTTATTAAAAATACCTAACTTACCTAAATTCTAATCCGAATACAGCTTAAACTCATCCCACCCCCTAAATCTAGTAGCCGCTAGCCCTCCCCTTCCCAAAACCTTTACCAGCGGGAAAGAAAAGAAAGAAAGAAAGAAAAAAGGGGAAACAAAAATAGAGGAAAGAGGAAGAAGAGAAGGAGAGAGGGAAAGAGGGAAGGAAGGCGCTGGCGGGCATTAATACCGCCGCACCGTTGTGTCACACCCAGAGGAGAGAGCGCGCCATCGAGCATGGGGCAAGGAGAGAGAGAGCACCACGGTTGCCACGAGCCTGCTATCGGAAGAGTCGTCATCGCGCCCAGCCAGAAATCCCTAAGCCTACATCTCTTCTCTCCCTTCTTCTTGTTCTTCTGCAAAATCCATTTACGAGTTCAGGTTTGAATTGAAGTTCCATTGTTGGGTTCCTTCTAATTTTGGATAATTCTATTATCTGGTATCCAGAAAAAGTTTAGATTTTTTTTATTTTGTTATCTATGGTAGATTTTATCAGGTATTTTGGTAGAATTTTATTATCTAGCTATCTATGAAGTTCTGCGAAGTTCAAATTTTTATTTCTATCGAAAATTCTAAGCTGCTTTTTTGTTTGGTATAATTTTAATATATGGGTATTCATAAAATTGTTCTTATTTTATTTATTTGATTTTATTTTTGGTAGTTAAGTTTGAAAGAGACAAGGAGAGGAGAGTAGCGGCTCATAGGAGAGTAGTGCTAAGAAAAGAAAGCCAAGTTGCTGAACATTGTAGAAGGCTTCGCACCATTGAGTTTTGGATCAATCAAGAACATTATAGTGCATTTACCTTTTAGTTGTTATCTTTAATTTTATTTTTTGTAATTTTTATTTAAAAAATATCTTTATGCTTTAGAATTTAATATTTTATTTTATTTTCACATCAAATTATGTTAGATAAAAAAGAGAAAAGATACTCTCTTTTAGAGGATTCGAACCCTTTTGGTTTTTGGCATACTTTTCAGAATCCTAGTTTTTCTCTGTAAGTCATGTGCCACTAAACCTCTTTGGTTAAGATTATGAACTTTGTTTATCTTCTATGGATTAAGACTACTGCTTTTCTATTTTAATTAATGTATTGATTCAGTTTCAAGAATTACTTTTGTATTTTATTCTATGAATCTGGATAGCACAAAAGTGTGACCATTTTTCTATATGCATTCTTGTGATTCTTGAAAGAGTTATCTCGATTGAACAATAGCTTGAAAGTAAATTTCTCCTAAATCACTAATTACATGAACTAATTGGGATATGTGACATATAATCCTGTTAGCTTTGGGTAACTAGGGTTTTTGTGGCCATAAAGTGGTTGATGAAGGTTAGAGGATACTAAATCACTAAGGCATTAGAGTTTAGTCAATTATAGTTTACCATTGAATGAATCTTTCATTGTTAAAATAGTTGGCAAGAAAACCTATTTGATAAACCCCAATTTTGTGGTTTATCTTGTGCTTATTTTGGGGAATTTTATCACATTTTCTCACATTTATTCAATGAAATGGCATGATTTCATGATTTTCTTCCAATTTGTGCTTGAAAGTGAAAACATATTTTTTAGGCCCTTAAATTGCTAATTTTAATCCACCTTTGATTCCACTGGATGCCTTGATGTGTTTGTTAGTGAATTTAGGTTGAAAAGGCTAGGAATGGATCAAAGGAGTGAAGAGAAAAGCATGCAAAGTGGAGAATTCATGCAAAAATAAGGATTTGGAGTGCATACACCGATGCGCACGCGTGACAGACACGCAGGCGTGGAAGATGAAGTCGCATGGTGACGCGTACACGTGACATGACACGTACACATGGATGGAAAATTTCCCAGCAATGCGTATGCATGACCCACGTGTACGTGTGACCCACGCGTACGCGTCGATGCTTGCACGTGACCTCATTAAAGTGAAAATCCTGGGGGCAATTTTTGAGCTTCTCAGGCCCAAATCCAACTCATTTTCTGAGCTTATTACATGTAGAATTGAAGAAGGGTCAAAGGGGGGAGATCATTCATACACTTAGTTTTAAAGAGAGATGTAGAATTCTAGAGAGAGGCTTTTGCCTCTCTATAGATTAAGGTTCTTAGTTTAGATCTAGATCTACTTCTTCTTTTGCTTTAATTTTCCTTTCTCTTTTATTTGTTCTAGCAATTTACTTCTTTTGTAGTTCCTTTATATTGTTAATTTTAGTTTATGAACTCTTATGTTGATTTCCATTTCCTTTCAATGCAATTTATGATTTCCTTGTCTTCTCATATTTGCTTTGGTTTTCTATTGTTGATTTCTTGCTTTTGTAGTTATAGCTTCCTTTATGATGTTTACCTTTATTGCCTTCTATGTGTTTGATGAAATGTCTTTTTTAGTTATGAGTTAGGTTTTCCTTCTCTTGGCTTGTGTTGAGTAATTAGTGACTCTTGAGTTATCAAACTCTATTGTTGAATGATAATTGGAAGTTGCTAGTTGACTTGAATGCCACTAAAGCTAGCCTTTTACTATGATTTGACTAGGACTTGTGGTCTCAAGTTGATATCCACTTGACTTTCCTTCATAGTTAGAGGTTAACTAAGTGGGAGCAATAGACAATTCTTGTCACAATTGATGATGATAATGCGGATAGTACTTCTAGTTCTCATTCCTTGCCAAGAGCTTTCTTAGTTGTTAGTTTATTTCTTTTGCTATTCACATTTCTTTTTCCTTATTCAAAACCCCAAAAGATACAATTCATAGCCAATAATAAAGTACTTCATTGTAATTCCTTGAGAGATGACCCGAGGTTTAAATACTTCGGTTTATTTTTATTGGGATTTGTACTTGTGACAAACAAATTTTTTATTGTGGAATTGTTTGTTAGTTTAGAACTATACTTGCAACGAGATTTCATTTGTGAAATTCTTTACCGACCGACAATCTCCGTTCATCAAAATGGCGTCGTTGCCGGGAAATTGCAATGTTGTTATGTTATTGGCTATTATGAATATGTTCATATTGTGAATATCTTGCTTGTTGGCTATTTCTTAATTGTTTTCTTGAAGGACGCCCCAGGAGGTCTTCCTCACTAGGATTTTCGTCCTCCTCCTCCCTAGTGCATTCGGCCACTTTGATCAAATCAATGGCCTTGCACTCTCCTTCTGGATTTTCTTCTGTATTGCTTGGGAGAGTACTGGGAGGAGTTTCAATAACTTTCTTACTCAGCTGGCCCACTTGTGCTTCCAAATTTCTAATGGAAGATCTGGTTTCATTCATGAAACTGAAAGTGGCCTTTGACAGATCAGAGACTATATTGGCCAAATTAGAAGTGTTTTGTTCAGAATTCTCTGTCTGTTGCTGAGAAGATGATGGATATGGCTTACTATTGTTCAGCCTATTGCGTCCACCATTGTTAAAGCCTTGTTGAGGCTTTTGTTGATCCTTCCAGGAGAAATTTGGATGATTTCTCCATGATGGGTTATAGGTATTTCCATATGGTTCACCCATGTAATTAACCTCTGCCATGGCAGGGTTCTCAGGATCATAAGCTTCTTCAGAAGCTGCCTCTCTAGTGCTGTTGGATGCATGTTGCAGTCCATTCAGATTTTGAGAGATCATGTTGACCTGTTGAGTCAACACTTTGTTCTGAGCCAATATGGCATTCAGAGCATCAATTTCAAGAACTCCTTTCTTCTGAGGTATCCCATTATTCACGGAATTCCTCTCAGAGGTATACATGAACTGGTTGTTTGCAACCATGTCAATGAGTTCTTGAGCCTCTTCAGGCGTTTTCTTCAGGTGAATAGATCCACCTGCAGAATGGTCCAGTGACATTTTCGAAAATTCAGAGAGACCATAATAGAATATATCTAACATGGTCCATTCTGAACACATGTCAGATGGACATCTTTTGGTCAGCTGCTTGTATCTTTCCCAAGCTTCATAGAGGGATTCACCATCTTTTTGTTTGAAGGTTTGAACATCCACTCTCAGCTTGCTCAGCTTTTGAGGAGGAAAGAATTTATCCAAGAAAGCAGTGACCAGCTTATCCCAAGAGTCCAGGCTATCCTTAGGTTGTGAATCCAACCATATTCTAGCTCTGTCTCTTACAGCAAAAGGGAAAAGCATGAGTCTGTAGACTTCAGGATCAACTCCATTCGTCTTTACAGTCTCACAGATCTGCAAGAACTCAGTTAAGAACTGATAAGGATCTTCAGATGGAAGTCCATAAAACTTGCAGTTTTGTTGCATTAATGCAACTAGTTGAGGCTTAAGCTCAAAGTTATTGGCTCCAATGGCAGGAATAAAGATGCTTCTTCCATCAAACTTGGATGTTGGCTTTGTGAAGTCACCAAGCATTCTCCTTGCATTATTATTATTATTGTTTTCGGCTGCCATGTCCTTCTCTTGTTCGAAAATTTCTGAAAGGTTGTTTCTGGATTGTTGTAATTTAGCTTCTCTTAATTTTCTCTTCAGAGTCCTTTCAGGTTCTGGATCAACTTCAACAAGAGTGCCTTTTTCCCTGTTCCTGCTCATATGAAAGAGAAGAAACAAGAAAAGAAAGAGGAATCCTCTATGTCACAGTATAGAGATTCCTTTATGTTAGTAGAAGAAGATAGGGGTATAAGGAAGAAGAGGGAAGGATTCGGATTTTTGGGTGAAGAGAGGTGAAGAGAAGTGTTAGTAATTAAATAATTAAATAGAAGAAGGGAGGAGAAGAGAAAATTCGAAAATAATTTTTGAAAAAGAGTTAGTGATTTTCGAAAATTAGAGATAAAATATAATTAAAATTAAAATTTAAAACAAAAAGAATTTTTTGAAAAAGAGAGGGAGAATTTTCGAAAATTAGAGAGGGAAAGGTAGTTAGGTAGTTTTTGAAAAAGATAAGAAACAAACAACAAATTAGTTAGTTGATTGAAAAAGGTTTGAAATCAAATTTTGAAAAAGATAAGAAGATAAGAAAAGGATAAGATATTTTGAAATCAAATTTTGAAAAAGATAACATTTTTGAAAAAGATAAGATAAAAGATAAAAAGATATATTTGAAAAAGGATATTTTGAAAAAGATTTCATTTTTAAAATTGACTTAACTAACAAGAAATTACAAGATAAGATTCTAGAACTTAAAGATTGAACCTTTCTTAACAAGAAAGTAACAAACTTCAAATTTTTGAACCAATCACATTACTTGTTAGTTAATTTTCGAAAATTAGATATAAAAGATAAGAAAAAGATTTTGAAAAATATTTTTTGAAATTTTCGAAAATTATAAAAAAAATGAAAAAAGATATGATTTTTGAAAAAGATTTTGAAAAGATAAGATTTTTAAAATTGAAATTTTGACTTGACTTGTAAAAAACAACTAATTTTGAAAATTTTTGACCAAGTCAACCCAAAATTTCGAAAATTTGGAGGGAAATAAGGAAAAGATATTTTTTTGATTTTTGAATATTTTAATTATGAAAGAGAAAAACAACAAAAATAATCAATACATGAAATTTTTAGATCAAAACAATGAATGCATGCAAGAATGCTATGAATGTCAAGATGAACACCAAGAACACTTTGAAGATCATGATGAACATCAAGAACATATTTTTGAAAAATTTTTGATGCAAAGAAAACATGCAAGACACCAAACTTAGAAATTTTTAATGCATGAAAAATATGAATGTAAAGATGCACATGGAAAACAAGAAAAGACACAAAACAAGAAATCATCAAGATCAAACAAGAAGACTTGTCAAGAACAACTTGAAGATCATGAAGAACACTATGAATGCATGAGATTTTCGAAAAATGCAAGAAAATTTTTTTAAAACATGCAATTGACACCAAACTTAAAAATTAACACAAGATTCAAATAAGAAACACAAAATATTTTTGATTTTTATGATTTTCTAATTTTTTTTTGTATTTTTATTTAATTTTTTCGAAAATAAAGTTTGCAAAAACGAAAAAGAAAGGAAAATTTTTGAAAAAGATTTTTGAAAAGAAAATTACCTAATCTGAGCAACAAGATGAACCGTCAGTTGTCCATACTCGAACAATCCCCGGCAACGGCGCCAAAAACTTGGTGGACGAAATTGTGATCATCAATATTGGCTCTTTGGCATATACACAAAAACTATTGTGTCTCTTGGTTAAATTCACAACTCCGTTCAACTAACCAGCAAGTGTACTGGGTCGTCCAAGTAATAAACCTTACGCGAGTAAGGGTCGATCCCACAGAGATTGTTGGTATGAAGCAAGCTATGGTCACCTTGTAGATCTCAGTTAGTGATTGGAATCATAGAGTCAAATGGAATTAAATTGGATAAATAAAATAAATAAAAGGGATAAGAATACTTATGCAGATTCATTGGTGAGAATTCCAGATAAGCATATGGAGATACTGTATGGCTCAAGGACGCCTACTCTCCTACTGCTTCAACTCAATCTTTCTTACTCCTTTCCATGGCAAGCTGTATGTAGGGCATCACCGTTGTCAGTGGCTACATCCCATCCTCTCAGTGAAAACGTTCCTATGCTCTGTCATAGCACGGCTAATCATCTGTCGGTTCTCAATCAGGTTGGAATAGAATCCCTTGATTCTTTTGCGCTTGTCATCACGCCCAGCCTTCAGGAGTTTGAAGCTCGTCACAGTCATTCAATCATAGGGTCCTACTCGGAATACCACAGACAAGGTTTAGACCTTCCGGATCCTCATGAATGCCGCCATCTATCTAACTTATACCACGAAGATTCTGTTGGGGAATCTAAGAGATACACATTCAAGCTCTTGTTGCCCTTAATCTATGGTGTGCAGAAACTCCACCGTTGAAAATACATAAGTAAAGGGTTCAGGCATGGCCGAATGGCCAGCCCTCTCCATGATCAAGTGACCGAATGATTAAAGACTTAAAGTGGTCAAAAGATATCTAATACAATAGATAAATGTTCTATATATACTTAGACTAGCTCCTAGGGTTTACATGAGTAAGTGATTGATGCATAAATTCACTTCCGGGGCCCACTTGGTGTATGTTTGGGCTGAGCTTGATCAATCCACGAGCTAAGGCTTCTCTTGGAGTTGAACTTCGAGTTATGACGTGTTTTGGGCGTTCAACTCCGAATCATGACGTTTTTCTGGCGTTTAACTCTAGACAGCAGCATGAACTTGGCGTTCAACGCCAAGTTACGTCGTCAATCTCCGAATAAAGTATGGACTATTATATATTGCTGGAAAGCCCTGGATGTCTACTTTCCAACGCCGTTGAGATAGCGCCAATTGGAGTTCTGTAGCTCCAGAAAATCCATTTCGAGTGCAGGGAGGTCAGATTCCAACAGCATCAGCAGTCCTTTTGTCAGCCTTCTTCAGCGTTTTGCTCAAATCCCTCAATTTCAGTCAGAATTTACCTGAAATCACAGAAAAACACACAAACTCATAGTAAAGTCCAGAAATGTGAATTTAACATAAAAACTAATGAAAACATCCCTAAAAACTATATAAAAACAATGCCAAAAAGCGTATTAGTATGATTTAGTTAGTTTTTAGTATATAATTATTATTTTTTATGCAAAAATAACATTTCTAGACTCTACTATGAGTTTGTATGTTTCTCTGTGATTTCAGGTATTTTCTGGCTGAAATTGAGGGACCTGAGCAAAAATATGATTCAGAGGCTGAAAAAGGACTGCAGATGCTGTTGGATTCTGACCACCCTGCACTCGAAATGGATTTTCTTGAGATACAGAAGCCCAATTGGCACGCTCTCAATTTCGTTGGAAAGTACACATCTTGTGCTTTCCAGCAATGTATAATAGTCCATACTTTTTCTATGATTTTATGGCCCAAACTGGCGTCAAAATGCCGGTCAGAGACCCTTTTCAGGTGTTAAACGCCAGAACTGGCATAAAAGCTCGAGTTAAACGGCCAAACTGGCACCAGAGCTAGTGTTTAACTCCAAGAAAAGTGGTGCACGAAATTGTGATCTCTTATAATGGCATTCAACTTGGTATGCGCGTTTATAACTCAGCACTTTCTTCACAACCTCGCACAACTAACCAGCAAGTGCACTGGGTCGTCCAAGTAATAAACCATACGTGGGTAAGGGTCGATCCTACGGAGATTGTTGGTATGAAGCAAGCTATGGTCATCTTGTAAATCTCAGTCAGGCGGATAATAAATGGTTATGGAGTTTTCGAATAATAATAATAAATAAACTGAAATTAAAGATAGAAATACTTATGTAGATCATCGATGGGAATTTCAGACAGGCGTATGAAGATGCTGTGCTCCTTTTGACTCTCTGCTTTCCTACTGCCTTCATCCAATCCTTCTTACTCCTTTCCATGGCAAGCTGTATGTAAGGCATCACCATTGTCAATGGCTACATCCCATCCTCTCAGTGAAAAAGGTCCAAATGCTCTGTCACGGCACGGCTAATCATCTGTCGGTTCTCGATCATGTCGGAGTAGAATCCCTTGATACTTTTGCGTTTGTCATCACGCCCAACAATCGCGTGTTTGAAGCTCATCACAGTCATTCAATCCCGGAATCCTACTCGGAATACCACAGACAAGGTTTATACTTTCAGGATTCTCATGAATGCCGCCATCAATTCTAGCTTATACCACGAAGACTCTGATCTCATGGAATGGAATGCTCGGTTTTCAGGCAAGGGCAACCATGCATCGTGCATCAGGAATCCAAGAGATACACACTCTAGCTTTCACTTGTAGAACGGAAGTAGTTGTTAGGCACGCGTTCATAGGGACGGATGATGATGAGTGTCACGGATCATCACATCCATCAGGTTGAAGTACAAATAGTATCTTAGAATAGAAACAAGATTGAATTTGAATAAAAGACAGTAGTAATTGTATTAAAACTCGAGGTACAGCAGAGCTCCACACCCTTAATCTATGGTGTGTAGAAACTCCACCGTTGAAAATACATAAGTGATGAAGGTTCAGGCATGGCTGAATGGCCAGCCCCCAAAACATGATCAATAGTCTCCTAAGATGAATAATGGAATAAAACCGAGACCAAAGATGTGACGTGGTCAAAAGACACTGAATACAATAGTAAAATGTCCTATTTATACTAGACTAGCTACTAGGGTTTACAGAAGTAAGTAATTGATGCAGAAATCCACTTCCGGGGCCCACTTGGTGTGTGCTTGGGCTAAGCTTGAGCTTTACACGTGCAGAGGCTTCTTTTGGAGTTGAACGCCAAGTTGTAACGTGTTTTTGGCGTTCAACTCTAGTTCGTGACGTGTTTCTGACGTTTTAACTCCAGAATGCAACAGGGAACTGGCGTTGAGCGCCAGTTTACGTCGTCTAATCTTGATTAAAGTATGGACTGTTATATATTGATGGAAAGCTCTGGATGCTACTTTCCAACGCTGTTGAGAGCGCGCCATTTGGAGTTCTGTAGCTCCAGAAAATCCATTTCTAGTGTAGGGAGGTCAGAATCCAACAGCATCAGCAGTCCTTTGTTAACCTTTTATCAGAGTTTTGCTCAGATCCCCCAATTTCAGCCAGAAAATACATGAAATCATAAAAAAACACATAAACTCATAGTAAAGTGCAGAAATGTGAATTTAGCATAAAAACTAATGAAAACATCCCTAAAAGTAGCTAGATCCTACTAAAAACTTCCTAAAAACAATGCCAAAAGGCGTATAAATTATCCGCTCATCACAATACCAAACTTAAATTGTTGCTTGTCCCCAAGCAACTGAAAATCAATTAGGATAAAAATAAGAGAATATACTATAAATCCCAAAATATCAATGAATATTAATTTTAATTAGATGAGCGGGACTTATAGCCTTTTGCTTCTGAACAGTTTTGGCATCTCACTTTCTCCTTTGAAGTTTAGAATGATTGGCATCTATAGGAACTTAGAATTTCAGATAGTGTTATTGATTCTCCTTGTTAAGTTTGTTGATTCTTGAACACACCTACTTTCATAAGTCTTGGCCGTGGCCCTAAGCACTTTGTTTTCCAGTATTACCACCGGATACAAAAATGCCACAGACATATGACTAGGTGAACCTTTTCAGATTGTGACAAAGCTTTGCTAAAGTCCCCACTTAGAGGTGTCCAGAGCTCTTAAGCACACTCTTTTTGCTTTGGATCACGACTTTAACCACTTAGTCTCAAGCTTTTCACTTGGACCTGCATGCCACAAGCACATGGTTAGGGACAGCTTGATTTAGCCGCTTAGCCCTGGATTTTATTTCCTTGGGCCCTCCTATCCATCGATGCTCAAAGCCTTGGATCCTTTTTACCCTTGCCTTTTGGTTTTAAGGGCTATTGGCTTTTTCTGCTTGCTTTTTCTTTTTCTTTCTAATTTTTTTCGCCATTTTTTTCGCAAGCTTTTGCTTTTTCACTGCTTTTTCTTGCTTCAAGAATAAATTTTCATGATTTTTTAGATTGTCAATTACATTCTCTTTGTTCATCATTCTTTCAAGAGCCAACAATTTTAATATTCATAAACAACAAGATCAAAATTATGCAATGTTCAAGCATTCATACAGAAAACAAAAAGTATTGTCACCACATCAATATAATTAAACTAAATTCAAGGATAATTTCGAAATTCATGTACTTCTTGTTCTTTTGAATTAGAAACATTTTTCATTTAAGAGAGGTGAAGGATTTAGGGAATTATTTATAGCCTTAAGATATAGTTACTCAATACTAATGATCATGAGGTAGAGACACAAAACATAAACACACATATAGCATAAAAACCGAAAAAACAGAAAAAATAAGAACAAGGAATGAGTCCACCTTAGTGATGGTGGCTCTTTCTTCTTGAAGAACCAATGATGTCCTTGAGTTCTTCTATGTCTCTTCCTCGCCTTTGTTGCTCCTCCCTCATTGCTCTTTGATCTTCTCTAATTTCATGGAGAATGATGGAGTGCTCTTGATGTTCCACCCTTAATTGATCCATATTGTAACTCAAATCTTCTAGAGAAGTGTTGAGTTGTTCCCAATAGTTGTTGGGAGCAAAGTGCTTCCCTTGAGGCATCTCTGGGATTTCTTGGTGATGAGCTTCCTCATGCGTCTCTTGGGTTCCATGAGTGGGCTCTCTTGTTTGCTCCATCCTCTTCTTAGTGATGGGCTTATCCTCCTCAATGGGGATGTCTCCTTCTATGATAACTCCATCTGAGTAACATAGATGGCAAATAAGATGAGAAAAAGCTAACCTTGCCATGGTGGAGGACTTTCGGGTATTTTGTAGAATTCAAGGGAGATGACTTCATGAACTTCTACTTCCTCTCCATTCATAATACTATGAATCATAATGGCTCGATCCACAGTAACTTCAGATCGGTTGCTAGTGGGGATGATGGAGCGTTGGATGAACTCCAAACATCCTCTAGCTATAGGTGTGAGGTCCAGTCTTCTTAATTGAACAGGCTTGCCTTTGGAGTCTCTTTTCCATTGAGCTCCTTCAACATATGTCCATAAGGACTTGGTCCAACCTTTGATCAAAGTTGACCCTTCTTGTGTAGGGGCGTGCATCTCCTTGCATCATGGGCAAGTTGAATGCCAACCTCACCTTTTCCGGACTAAAATCTAAGTATTTCCCCCGAACCATTGTAAGATAGTTCTTTGGATTCGGGTTCATACTTTGATCATGGTTCCTAGTAATCCATGCATTGGCATAGAACTCTTGAACCATTAAGATTCCGACTTGTTAAATGGGGTTGGTCAGAACTTCCCAACTTCTTCTTTGGATCTCATGTTGGATCTCCGGATACTCATTTTTCTTGAGCTTGAAAGGGACCTCATGGATCACCTTCTTCTTGGCCACAACATCATAGAAGTGGTCTTGATGGGCTTTGGAGATGAATCTCTCCATCTCCCATGACTCAGAGGTGGAAGCTTTTGTCTTCACTTTCCTTTTTCTAGAGGTTTTTCCGGTCTTAGGTGCCATATATGGTTATGGAAAAACAAAAAGCTATGCTTTTACCACACCAAACTTAGTATTTTTTCTTCGTGACTCCACATGATCATGAACCTAATAAAACATTAAAGAATAATAAAAGAAAAATAAAATTAGATAAATAAAAATTGGGTTGCCTCCCAATAAGCGCTTCTTTAATGTCAATAGCTTGACAGTAGGCTCTCATGGAGCCACACAGGTAATCAGGTCAATGTTGTAGACTCCCAACACCAAACTTAGAGTTTGATGGTGGGGGCTTTATTTAACTCTGTACTGAGAGAAGCTTTTCATGCTTCCTCTCCATGTATACAGAAGAACACCCTTGGGTCTTAAACACAAGGTAGTCCCCATTTAATTGAAGGACTAATTCTCCTCTGTTAACATCTATCACAACTCCTGCTGTGGCTAGGAAGGATCTTCCAAGGATGATGCATTCATCCTGCTGCTTCCTAGTGTCTAAGATTATGAAATCAGCAGGGATGTAAAGGCCTTCAACCTTTACCAACACGTCCTCTACCAATCCACAAGCCTGTCTTACTGACTTATCTGCCATTTGTAATGAGAATATGGCAGGTTGTACCTCAATGATCCCCAGCTTTTCCATTACAGAGAGTGGCATAAGATTTATGCCTGACCCTAGGTCACACAGAACCTTCTCAAAGGTCATGGTGCCTATGGTACAGGGTATTAAGAATTTGCCAGGATCTTGTCTTTTTTGAGGTAAAGTTTGCTGAACCCATGTATCTAGTTCACTAATGAGCAAGGGCGGTTTACCTTCCCAAGTCTCATTACCAAACAATTTGGCATTCAGCTTTATGATGGCTCCTAAATATTGTGCAACTTGCTCTCCAGTTACATCTTCATCCTCTTCAGAGGAAGAATAGTCATCAGAGCTCATGAATGGCAGAAGGAGGTTTAATGGGATCTTTATGGTCTCTATATGACCTTCAGATCCTTTTGGGTCCTCAGTAGGGAGCTCCTTCTTGCTTGAGAGACGTCCCATGAGGTCTTCCTCATTGGGATTCACGTCCTCTCCTTCCTCCCTAGGTTCGGCCATATTGATTATATCAATGGCCTTGCAGTCTCTTTTTGGATTTTCTTCAGTATTGCTTCGGAGAGTACTAGGAGGAGTTTCAGTGACTTTCTTACTCAGCTGGCCCACTTGTGCCTCCAAATTTCTAATGGAGGACCTTGTTTCACTCATGAAGCTTAAAGTGGCCTTAGACAGATCAGAGACTATATTTGCTAAGTTAGAGGTGCTTTGCTCAGAATTCTCTGTCAGTTGCTGAGAAGATGATGGAAAAGGCTTGCCATTGCTAAACCTGTTTCTTCCACCATTATTAAAGCCTTGTTGAGGCTTTTGTTGATCCTTCCATGAGAAATTTGGATGATTTCTCAATGAAGAATTATAGGTGTTTCCATAAGGTTCACCCATGTAATTTACCTTTGCCATTGCAGGGTTTTCAGGATCATAAGCTTTTTCTTCAGAAGATGCCTCTTTAGTACTGTTGGATGCATTTTGCTATCTATTCAGACTTTAAGAAATCATGTTGACTTGTTGAGTCAATATTTTGTTCTAAGCCAATATGGCATTCAAAGCATCAATTTCAAGAACTCCCTTCCTCTGAGGCGTCCCATTATTCACGGAATTCCTCTCAGAAGTGTACATGAATTGGTTATTTGCAACGATTTCAATAAGTTCATGAGCTTCTGTAGGCGTTTTCTTTAGGTGAATGGATCCACCTGCAGAGTGGTCCAGTGACATCTTAGAGAACTCAGACAGACCGTATTAGAATATATCTATCATGGTCCATTCTGAAAACATGTCAGAAGGACATTTTTTGGTCATCTACTTGTATCTTTCCTAAGCTTCATAAAAGGGATTCACCATCTTTTTGCTTGAAGGTCTGAACATCCACTCTAAGCTTGCTCAGCTTTTGAGGAGGAAAGAATTTAACCAAGAAGGCCGTGACCAGCTTATCCCAAGAGTCCAGACTATCCTTATGTTGTGAGTTCAACCATGTTCTAGCTCTGTCTCTTATAGCAAAAGGGAAAAGCATGAGCCTGTAGACTTCAGGATCTACTCCATTAGTCTTAATAGTCTCACAGATCTGCAAGAACTCAGTTAAAAACTGGTAGGGATCTTCTGAGGGAAGTCCATGAAACTTGCAGTTTTGTTGCATTAGAGCAACTAGTTGAGGTTTCAGCTCAAAATTGTTTACTCCAATGGCAGGAATTGAGATGCTTCTTCCATCAAACTTGGAAGTAGGTGTAGTATAATCACCAAGCATCCTTCTTGCATTATTGTTGTTGGGTTCGGCTGCCATCTCATTTTCTTGTTCGAAAATTTCAGTAAGGTTGTCTCTGGATTGTTGTAATTTGGCTTTTCTTAGTTTCCTCTTCAGAGTCCTTCCAGGTTCCGGATTAGCTTCAACAAGAATACCTTTTTTCCTTGTTCCTGCTCATATGAGAAAGAAGAGAACAGAAAAAGAAGAGGAATCCTCTATGTCACAGTATAGAGATTCCTTTTTGTTAGTAGAAGAAGAAAGGGAATAAGAGTGAAGAAGAATGAATAATCCAAACACAAGGGTGAGGATAAAGGCAGAGATTTGAGATGAAGAGAAGTGTTAGTAAATAATTAAATAAATAGAATAAGATGAGAGAGAGAAGTTTTTGAAAATAATTTTTTAAAAGGAGTTAATGATTTTCGAAAATTAAAGGGGAAATAAAATTAAAATTAAAATTTAAAACAGTTAATTAATTAAAAAGAAATTTTTTTTTAAAAAGAGGGAGGTATTTTCGAAAATTAGAGAGAGAAAGGTTGTTAGGTGGTTTTGAAAAAGATAAGAAACAATCAAAAAGTCAAATAGTTAGTTGAAAATTTTAAAAATCAATTTTGAAAAGATAAGAAGATAAGAAGTTAGAAAAGATATTTTAAAATCAAATTTCTGAAAAAGATAAAATTTTGAAAAAAATATATGATATAAAAGATATGATAAGAAGATATAATTAAAAAGATTAAATTTTTTTAAAATAAAACTTGATTACTTGACTAACAAGAAACTAAAAGATAAGATTCTAGAATTTAAAGATTGAACCTTTCTTAACAAGAAAGTAACAAACTTCAAATTTTTGAATCAATCATATTACTTGTTAGTATAATTTTCGAAAATCAAGATAAAATTAGGAAAAAGATTTTTGAAAAATATATTTAAAAAGAAATTTTTGAAAATTAGTAAGGAAAATGAAAAAGATTTGTTTTTTTGAAAAAGTTTTAAAAAGATAAGATTTTTAAAATTGAAAATTTGACTTAACTTATAAGAAATAACTAATTTTAAAATTTTTTTGACTAAGTCAACTCAAATTTTTGAAATTTTGAGAGAAAAAAGGAAAAGATATATTTCTTTTTATTTTTGAATTTTTAATGATGAGAGAGAAAAACAACAAAAATGACTCACAACATGAACGTTATGAATCAAAATTCATGATGCATGCAAGAACACTATGAATGTCAAGATGAACACCAAGAACACTTTGACGATCATGATGAACATCAAGAACATATTTTTGAAAAATTTTTAATGCAAAGAAAACATGCAAGACACCAAACTTAGAAATCTTTAATGCTTAGACAACATGAATGCAAAGATGCACATGAAAAATAATAAAAGACACAAAACAAGAAAACATCAAGATCAAACAAGAAGACTTACCAAGAACAACTTGAAGATCATGAAGAACACTATGAATGCATGAATTTTCGAAAATTGCAAGAACAAGATGAATATGCAATTGACACCAAACTTATAAATTGACTCAAGACTCAAACAAGAAACACAAAATATTTTTTTGATTTTATGATTTTATTATTTTTTTTTTGATTTTTCGAAAAACATATAGGAAAAAGAAAATAAGAAATTCAATATTTTTAAGAAGAATTCCAGGAATCTTTCAATGTTAGGCTAAAGCTCCAATCCAAGGGTTGGACATGGCTTAATAGCCAGCCAGCGTTAGGATGGCATTACATGCATTGAGGTGATTAGTTGAAGTCTCGTTCCAAAAGGATTTGGATATGGCTTTACAGCCAGCTAGGATTCAACATGCTTCATGAAACTCTAGAATCCATTCTTAAAAATTCTGAAGCCATAGAATAATTTATTTTTAATTAAATTTTTTTTCAAAAATAGGGATAAATTTTTTTGAATTTTTTTTTGAAAATAAAACAAAAAGAAAATTACCTAATCTGAGCAACAAGATGAACCATCAGTTGTTCAAACTCGAACAATCCCTGGCAACGGCACCAAAAACTTGGTGCACGAAATTGTGATCTCTTATAATGGCATTCAACTTGGTATGCGCGTTTATAACTCAGCACTTTCTTCACAACCTCTCACAACTAACTAGCAAGTGCACTGGGTCGTCCAAGTAATAAACCTTACGTGAGTAAGGGTCGATCCCACGGAGATTGTTGGTATGAAGCAAGCTATGGTCATCTTGTAAATCTTAGTCTGGCAGATAATAAATGGTTATGGAGTTTTCGAATAATAATAATAAATAAACTGAAAATAAAGATAGAAATACTTATGTAGATCATCGATTGGAATTTCAGATAGGCGTATGAAGATGCTGTGCTCCTTCTGAATCTCTGCTTTGCTACTGCCTTCATCCAATCCTTCTTACTCCTTTCCATGGCAAGCTGTATGTAGGGCATCACTGTTGTCAATGGCTACATCCCGTCCTCTCAGTGAAAAAGGTCCAAATGCTCTGTCACGGCTCGGCTAATCATCTGTCGGTTCTCGATCATGTGTGAGTAGAATACCTTGATTCTTTTGCGTTTGTCATCACGCCCAACAATCGCAAGTTTGAAGCTCGTCACAGTCATTCAATCCCGGAATCCTAGTCAAAATACCACAGACAAGGTTTAGACTTTCCGGATTCTCATGAATGTCGCCATCAATTTTAGCTTATACCACGAAGACTCTGATCTCACGGAATGGAAGGCTCGGTTGTCAGGCGAGGGCAACCATGCGTCGTGCATCAGGAATCCAAGAGATACGCACTCTAGCTTTCGCTTGTAGAACGGAAGTGGTTGTCAGGCACGCGTTCATAGGGACGGATGATGATGAGTATCACAGATCATCACATCCATCAGGTTGAAGTACGAGTAGTATCTTAGAATAGAAATAAGATTGAATTTGAATAAAAGATAGTAGTAATTGCATTAAAACTCGAGGTACAGCAGAGCTCCACACCCTTAATCTATGGTGTGTAGAAACTCCACCGTTGAAAATACATAAGTGATGAAGGTTCAGGCTTGGCCGAATGGCCAGCCCCCAAAACGTGATCAATAGTCTCCTAAGATGAATAATGGAATAAAACCGAGACCAAAGATGTAACGTGGTCAAAAGACACTGAATACAATAGTAAATTATCCTATTTATACTAGACTAGCTACTAGGGTCTACAAAAGTAAATAATTGATGCAAAAATCCACTTCCGGGGTCCACTTGGTGTGTGCTTGGGCTGAGCTTGAGCTTTACACGTGCAGAGGCTTCTGTTGGAGTTGAACGCCAAGTTGTAACGTGTTTTTGGCGTTCAACTCTGGTTCGTGACGTGTTTCTGGCGTTTGACTCCAGAATGCAACATGGAACTGGCATTGAGCACCAGTTTATGTCGTCTAATCTCGAATAAAGTATGAATTATTATATATTGCTCGAAAGCTCTGAATGTCTTCTTTCCAAAGCCATTGAGAGCCCGCCATTTGGAGTTTTGTAGCTCCAGAAAATCCATTTCGGGTGCAGGGAGGTCAAAATCCAACAGCATCAGCAGTCCTTTGTTAGCCTTTTATCAGAGTTTTGCTCAGGTCCCTCAATTTCAGCCAGAAAATACCTGAAACCACATAAAAACACACAAACTCATAGTAAAGTCCAGAAATATGGATTTAGCATAAAAACTAATGAAAACATCCCTAAAAGTTGCTAGATCCTACTAAAAATACCTAAAAATAATGCCAAAAAGCGTATAAATTATCTGCTCATGAAAAAGCCTATTGATGAGCTCTGAAGATTATTCTTCCTCTGAAGAGGATGAAGATGTAACTGGAGAGCAAGTTGCTCAATATCTAAGAGCCATCATGAAGCTGAATGCCAAGTTATTTGGTAATGAGAATTGGGAAGGTGAACCTCCCTTGCTCATTAGTGAACTTGATACATAGGTTCAGCAAACTCTACCTCAAAAGAAACAAGATCCTGGGAAATTCTTAATACCCTGTACTATAGGCACCATGACTTTTGAAAAAGCTCTGTGTGACCTGGGGTCAGGAATAAATCTTATGCCACTCTCTGTAATGGAGAAGCTGGGGATCATTGAGGTACATCCTGCCTTATTCTCATTACAATTGGCAGACAAGTCAGTAAGACAAGCTTATGGATTAGTAGAGGATGTGTTGGTAAAGGTTAAAGGCCTTTACATTCCTGCTGATTTCATAATCTTAGACACTAGGAAGGAGGGGGATGAATGCATCATCGTTGGAAGACCTTTCCTAGCTACAGCAGAAGCTGTGATAGATGTTAACAGAGGAGAATTAGTCCTTCAATTGAATGGGGAATACCTTATGTTTAAGGCACACGGCTATCCTTCTGTAACAAGGGAGAGTAAGCATGCAGAGCTTCTCTCAGTACAGAGTCAAACAGAGCCCCCACAATCAAACTCTAAGTTTGGTGTTGGGAGGCCACAACCAAACTCTAAGTTTGGTGTTGAACCCCCATATCCAAACTCTAAGTTTGGTGTTGGGAGTCCACAACATTGACCTAATCACCTTTGTGGCTCCAAGAGAGCCCACTGTCAAGCTAATGACACTAAAAGAGTGCTTGTTGGGAGGCAACCCAATTTTTATTTATCTAATTTTATTTTATTTTCATTGTTCTTTTATGTTTTATTAGGTTCATGATCATGTGGAGTCACGAAAAAATATTAAAATTAAAAATAGAATCAAAAACAGTAGAAGAAAAATCACACCCTGAAGGAAGGACTTACTGGCGTTTAAACGCCAGTAAGGAGCATCTGGCTGCCGTTCAACGACAGAACAGAGCATGGATCCGGCGCTGAACGCCAGAAACAAGCAACATCCTGGTATTTGAACGCCAGGAATATGCCCTGAGGAAAGCTGGCGCTGAACGCTAGTAACAAGCATGGAACTCGTATTCAACGCCAGAAACATGCTACACATGGGCGTTGAACGCCCAGAATGAACATCACTACGGCGTCTAAACACCAGAATTGCATGCAAAGGTATTTTACATGCCTAATTGGTGCAGGGATGTAAATCCTTGACACCTCAGGATCTGTGGACCCCACAGGATCATTTCAGGATCTGTGGACCCCACAGGATCCCCACCTACCATATTCTCACCTTACCTCCTAATAATCCTATAACACACTTTCCCAAAAACCCTTCACTAATCACCTTAATCTCTCTTCCCAGTTACCCCCTTCACCACTCACATCCTTCCACTCTTTCCCAAAAACCCACCTACCTTCAAATTCAAATTTCTTTCCCACCCAAACCCACCCTAAATGGCCGAACCTACCCCCTCTCCTCTCCCTTATAAACCCCTCCATTCTCCTTAATTTTCACACAACACAAACCTCTCTTCTCCTTCTTGGTCGAATACACCTCTCCCGGTCTAAACAAAATTAATTAAATAACAAGTTAAGTAGGAGCGAGTATGGGTGGAAGATTTGGCAATTGGAATTTGATGATTTAAATATGATATTTGGATTCAGTGAATTTTTCCGAGTCAGAAAACATAGTTTTCTGCATAAAAGCGCGCAGTGAAATTTTGATCGGCAGTACCGGCTGAGACCTGTCTGGTACTACAGCTGAGAAAATTGATTATGAGTAAATAAGATTAAGAATTGAGGAATTATAATTAGGGGAGGTAGAAATATTTGAAGTGCGATTTAGAGCGCTAATCTTAAAGGTTTTGGTCCAAAATTGGGCCAACTGACAAAAATAAGTGAACTGGGCCTAAGTGGGCCCAAGACCCAACATATATAAATATTAGTTATGAGCATTTCAGCTCATTTTGCCCTAAAGAATGAGTGTTGGGCGCTGAATTGAGAAGAGAGAAGAGAAGAGAGAAAACCTAACTCTCTTTGATCTTCAAACCACTATAACTTGAGCTACGGAGCTCCGATTCACGAGCCGTTTGCGGCCACGCGTCGCTCTTCTCATCCTCTACAATTCTATCTAAGTTTTTTGGTGAGTATTCCATTCATCTCTGCCCAGTTTTCGAAATTCCCCACTGTTACACGTTTTTGGGAAGTTAGTGTTGAAATCTTGTGATTTTGGGTGTTTAGGGATACTCCAACATGGATTCTAAGTGGGTTCTATCCCTACTTCATATGGGCTGAGGTAAGAAGTGCTCAAACCCTTGTGATTTATCATCTTTATGAGCCCTAGGTTGATGTATGAATGTGATATTGGTTATGTTAGTGCATTTGAGGGTTTTGGTGCACAATTGGGAGATTGGAGTTGCTTGAGGAGCTTGGTGAGGCTTAGGGCTAAGGTTGGTGGAGACTTCCAAAGAAGAGGCTCAATTAATTTGGCTACAAGAGGTACGGTTTAAGTTTCATTTAAGTACCGTGTGGTGTGATGAGAATTTCTAGGCTAGATGCCCCTAGGATTAAGTTTGGATTGTGTAAATGGTTGGTGCTAATATGCATAGTTGGTATGTAGTGTGAATTAATGATTGGGTTGAGAGTTGTGTGGCCTTGTATGCTTGGTGTATTGAAAAATTGATGTTTTGGGTAATGAGTATTGATTTGTGATTTATGCATTTAAATTGTGAAATTGGGCCAGAGGCCGTAAATTTTGGGCCGGAGGCCGAAAAGAGGTAAGGAAGGTAAGTTGATGTGTGCATTGTATGATGACACAAGTGATTGGATAAATTTCAGATAATGAATATATGAATGATTGGGTTGGTTATTGAATATTGAGGTTTGAGGAGTTGAAGTGTGAAAATTGGTAACTTTGGGTGAAATTGTATAGATGAAGTATGTTGGATTTTGGTTGAGATATATTATGTGGTCATGTATGTGAGTATGATTATTCATGTCTTGATGGTATGATAATGCATGAGAGATGTGTATGTTGTGATATATGCTTGAGGAATGATTAAGGTTGATTTGGGGGTGAAACCACGTGATAGTGAGTATGATATTGATTATGTATAATGATGGTTGATTGGAAATAGTATTGTTGGAAATTGGGATGAGGAAGGATGTATGACATGTTGATATGTTTGTAATTTAGCCATTTGTTTGAAATGGGTAAAAATGGTTGTATGGTGGTTTTGTGAATCGTGGTAAAGTATTAATGTATGAGTTGAGGAGGCTTGATGTTGATTTTGGTATATTTTGATTGATTTCAAAAAGGGTTGAAACTAGCATGTTTTGGTTGATTTTAAAAAGGGTTGAAACTGGCTTGTTTTGAAAATGGCACTTTGTGGTTTTGTATGAAAAATATGATTTTTGGGCATACTTTGATGGGACATAACTCAGACTCTGGATCTCTGTTTTGTGCCAAACTTGTTTAGAAATAAAATTGGATCCGGGATGTCCATGCTGTTCGAAGAACGGGTGAAAAACGATTTAAAATGAGAAAGTTATGTTCGTTGGAAGATTGGGGGTTGAATTTGTGAATTTTGCAGCTTTTAACTTAGAAAATTTTTAGCAGAATGACCCTCCACGCGTAGGCGCACTTGACGCGTACGCGTCGTTTTTCAAGAAGGCACCATCCACGTGTGCGCCGATGTGCTGCACCCAATGCCCAGCCGTTTTCCCGAGAGTTGTGCCAGAGTTGTGCTAGTTTTGTGCTTGGGGCGCAAATGCACCCACGCGTACGCGTGGCTGACGCGTACGCGTCGTCTGGCTGTGTTTCAATCCATGCGTTCACGTGTATGACGCATACGCATTGATGAGCTTTGTGGCCATCCACGTGTGCACGTGGAGTACGCGTACGCGTGGCCCTGTTTTCATTCCAAAGTTGATTTTTGAGTTTTAAAAACTAAATCTCATACTTCTAAGCCTCCGATCTCACCCCTCACGTATTAAATCATTATGATATGGCTATCAATGAGAAAAGAGTTAGGGGATGTGGTAACTTGCGAGTGAAGCAAGGGAAAAAGTTATGATCAATGATGATCAACGATGATTATACGAGATATGGAGGATGATGGTGGAAGTACCGTGTATGCCATGAGCCGAAGGGCTATATTTATTGATAAATGGCTGGTTCTTGATTGAATCATGAGCCGGATGGCTGAGTTATTGCCGGAGTACGGCAAAGCCATTATTGATTATGGTTGAGTATAAATGCATATATGATTAATGAATGAATGTGTTAATGGATAATAATGGAAGATGTTGAAATGTGATGTGTAACCCCGGGTAGTAGGCAGTGGCGTTGTCCACTTGCTCCGGGTATGAGACGGAAAAGGATGTTTATGATAAATGAGTTGATTATGGAGTTTTGAATGAATGTAACTCTGATACCTGGGTAGTAGTAAGGGTTGGGGTTCGTCCCACTTGCTCCAGGTTAATGTTTGAGGTTTGATAACAATGAGGATTGATAATATGAATTGAGATTGAATGAATATATGTTTGAGATACCTGGGCAGTAGCAAGGGTTGTGGTTCGTCCCGCTTGCTCCGGGTTAATGCTTAAGATACCTGGGCAGTAGCAAGGGTTGTGGTTCGTCCTACTTGCTCCAGGTCAGAGATTGTGACGCCTGGATAGTAGCGGCAGTAGTGGTGAATTCACTCGCTCCAGGTTGAGCTTTTAAACACCCGCCTGGGTAGTAGCCGCAGTAGTGGTTGTTCCACTGGCTCTGGGTTGAGCGGGTAGTAGCAAGGGGGTTATAGCTCAAACCTACTTGCTCCGTAAGGGGTGTTTCTGTCCAATGGTTAGCTACCAGGACATGTCGGGTTGGCTATATAACCGACAGATGATATCATCAGCCATAGGGCAAGCATACATCATTTGCATATGTTTGAATTTGTTTGGGTTTGCCTATTTGTTTTGGATTTCTACATCATATATGCTATGTTACTTGATTATATGCTACTTGTTCTACTTGTACCTTATTTGTGTATTAATTGTCTGTATTGCTTGTATTTGTACAACTGAGAGATCCCTCATGTTGGTGTCGGTGGATGTTGAGGGCTGTTCTTGATGAGATGAATTGATAATGTGATTGCATGATGATGATGATTTTTGAATGAGATAATTTGAGCCCCCTGGGTAGACGCAGTGATGTGATTTCACTAGCTCCAGGCGAGGGTATGATGTATTGATATAGAGTTGCTGAGGCAGAACAACTGGTGATGGTTTTACTTATGATTCTTAGTCTGATTCGTGGAAGAATCAACGAGTTGGGAAACATGTGTAACATGAACTAGATTTAGTATCCCCTTACGAAAGATGCCTATTTATGGATTAGAGAGAATCTAGGTTGGATACTTGGTGAAAAGGAGTTTAAGATGCTTAGTGAGTTTTTATTGCAGTGCATTGTATTTATTTGGCACTTTTACCGTACTGGGAACCCATGGGCCCGGGGTTCTCACTCCGTATATATCTCTTGTTTTTCAGATACAGGTCCAGGTGCTCAAGAGTGAGCTGTGGTTCGTCTGAGAGACGGCGAAGATCTTTATTTTCTCTACTTTGTGTTTTGCTTAGAATCTCTCCATCCTTGTTTTGAAAAGATTATATTATGTATTGAACTCTTTTGAACTTGCCTATAGAGGCTCTTGTGTTTCCTTTGGGAGAGATTAGGATATACTGTTGTCAACTACTTTCATACTGTACCCTAGCCGGCCTAAACTTCGCGGGTCGCGACTAGTGGCTATTTACTTATGTTATATATATCTATCTGTTATCTATCTCTTAATCTCCTTTATGCCTTGTCCGTATATCGCTTTCGGCTTCACGTTTTATCTTTTCGATGTCGAAACGTGAGTGATACGTCTTCGCGATTTTATTTCTACTCTTTTCAGGCTTCTCGATTAATACTCCTTTCGAAATTACCTATATTTATATATTAAAAATCCACCTGAGAGTCGTACCACCGTAATACATTGACTTATGACTCGAGCATAACGATTTGAATATTAGGGTGTTACATTATGGTATCAGAGCAGTTCGTCCTCGTGAGCCTGAGGGTTGGAACTGCTTATGCTTCAATGCATACTCTGAGTTTGTGCCTGTGCTAGTTAGGGTATTGGTGCACGAAATTGCAATCACACTTTTGCAATCCCGCACAACTAACCAGCAAGTGCACTGGGTCGTCCAAGTAATACCTTACGTGAGTAAGGGTCGATCCCACGGAGATTGTCGGCTTGAAGCAAGCTATGGTTATCTTGTAAATCTTAGTCAGGATATCAGAAATTATCAGGATTGATTGT
This sequence comes from Arachis hypogaea, assembly GCF_003086295.3. NCBI lineage: Eukaryota > Viridiplantae > Streptophyta > Magnoliopsida > Fabales > Fabaceae > Arachis > Arachis hypogaea. Next base: position 64,503,297 of record NC_092041.1, on the reverse strand, counting down.
GAAAAGTAAAAGAACATGAAATAAGTACTTGTTTTGCAGTGATAGAGAATAGGTTGAGGTTTTGGAGATGCTCCATCTTCTGAATCTCTGCTTTCCTACTGTCTTCTTCTTCGAGCACGCAAGGCTCCTTCCATGGCAAGCTGTATGCAAGGGTTTCACCGTTGTCAATGGCTACCTCCCATCCTCTCAGTGGAAATGTTCAACGCACCCTGTCACGGCACGGCTATCCATCTGTCGGTTCACAATCAGGCCGGAATAGAATCCAGTGATTCTTTTGCGTCTGTCACTAACGCCCCGCCCTCAGGAGTTTGAAGCTCGTCACAGTCATTCAATCATTGAATCCTACTCAGAATACCACAGACAAGGTTTAGACCTTCCGGATTCTCTTGAATGCCGCCATCAGTTCTAGCTTATACCACGAAGATTCTGATTAAAGAATCCAAGAGATATCTACTTAATCTAAGGTAGAACGGAGGTGGTTGTCAGGCACACGTTCATAGTTGAGAATGATGATGATTGTCACGGATCATCACATTCATCCGGTTTAAGAACAAGTAATATCTTAGAATGGAAGCAAGCATGATTGAATAAGAAACAATAGTAATTGCATTAATCCATCAAGACACAGCAGAGCTCCTCACCCAAAACCATGGGGTTTAGAGACTCATGCTGTGGAAAGTACACAAAGAAACGTGTAAAATGTCATGAGGTACGGATACAATGTCAAAAGATCCTATTAATAGTGAACTAGTAACCTAGGGTATACAAAAATGAGTAGATGACATAAAAATCCACTTCCGGGCCCACTTGGTGTGTGCTTGGGCTGAGCATTGAAGCATTTTCGTGTAGAGACTCTTTCTGGAGTTAAACGCCAGCTTTGGTGCCAATTTGGGCGTTTAACTCCAATTTTTATGCCAGTTCCGGCGTTTAACGCTGGAAATTCTGAGGGTGACTTTGAACGCCGGTTTGGGCCATTAAATCTTGGGAAAAGTATGGACTATCATATATTGCTGGAAAGCCCAGGATGTCTACTTTCCAACGCCGTTGAGAGCGCGCCAATTAAGCTTCTGTAGCTCCAGAAAATCCACTTCGAGTGCAGGGAGGTCAGAATCCAACAGCATCTGCAGTCCTTTTCAGTCTCTGAATCAGATTTTTGCTCAGGTCCCTCAATTTCAGCCAGAAAATACCTGAAATCACAGAAAAACACACAAACTCATAGTAAAGTCCAGAAAAGTGAATTTTAACTAAAAACTAACAAAAATATACTAAAAACCAACTAGATCATACTAAAAACATACTAAAAACAGTGCCAAAAAGCGTACAAATTATCCGCTCATCACAACACCAAACTTAAATTGTTGCTTGTCCCCAAGCAACTGAAAATCAATTAGGATAAAAAGAAGAGAATATACTATAGACTCCAAAATATCAAGGAAACTCAGCTCCAATTAGATGAGCGGGACTAGTAGCTTTTTGCTTCCGAACAGTTTTGGCACCTCACTCTATCCTTTGAAGTTCAGAATGATTGGCATCTATAGGAACTCAGAACTTAGATAGTGTTATTGATTCTCCTAGTTAAGTATAATGATTCTTGAACATAGCTATGTCATGAGTCTTGGCTGTGGCCCAAAGCACTCTGTCATCCAGTATTACCACCGGATACATACATGCCACAGACACATAGTTGGGTGAACCTTTTCAGATTGTGACTCAGCTTTGCTAGAGTCCCCAATTAGAGGTGTCCAGGGTTCTTAAGCACACTCTTTTTGCCTTGGATCACAACTTTATTTCTTTCTTTTTCTTTTTTTCTTTCTTTCTTCTCTCTCTTTTTTTTCGAAAAATTTATTTTTTTATTTTTTTATTTTTTTGTATCCACTGCTTTTTCTTGCTTCAAGAATCAATTAAATGATTTTTTTAGATCCTCAATAACAGTTCTCTTTTTCCTCATCCTTTCAAGAGCCAACAATTTTTTTAACATTATCAAAACAACAAATTCAAGAGACATATGCACTGTTCAGGCATTCATTCAGAAAACAAAGTATTGTCACCACATCAAACTAATTCAACTAGTTTCAAGGATAAATTTCGAAATCCTGTACTTCTTGTTCTTTTGTGATTAAAGCATTTTTCATTTAAGAGAGGTGATGGATTCATAGGACATTCATAGCTTTAGGACATGAATTTTAAATTTTATTAATTATGAATTAAGAACAAGACTCAAAAATAGATATAAGATTAGACTAGAAAATAAAAATAGAAAACAAAAATTTTTTAAATAGGCTCCTAATGATAGAGGTTTTCACAGAGTTAGGACTCAACAACCTTGATTTTGAGAAGTGGATGCTCCCTCAACTTGAGATGAGAGCTTTTGGCGTTTCAACTCTTGGAGTTCACGCCCTTGCTTCTCTTGTTCCTTCAGCAATTTGCAGAGCATGCAGTTCTGATTCTGCTGTTCTTCCTTCAGTTGCTCCATAGTTTCTTGTAACTTGATGATAGATGCTTCTAGGCTGGTCCAGTAGTCAATTTTAGGAAATTCAGGGAGAAACTCCTGCGCCCTCCTTTTGATAGAGTTGTCTTGAATTTGTCCTTCCATTGACTTCTTGGTGATTCGATGTTCAATGGGTATGAATTCATCTACTCCCATTTTTACCCCAGCCTCTTTACAGAGCAAGGAGATCAAGCTTGGATAAGCCAATTTGGCTTCAGTGGAATTTTTATTTGCAATTGTGTAGATCTCACAAGCAATCACATGATGAACCTCCACTTCTTTCAGCATATGCATGAATCATGTCTTATGGTGACCTCAGAACGGTTGCTAGTGGGCAATATGGAACGCCCAATAAAGTCTAGCCAACCTCTTGCAATTGGTTTGAGGTCTCCCCTCTTGAGTTGGTTTGGGACACCCTTAGAATTGGTTATCCACTTAGTTCCAGGGAGGCATATGTCCTCTAGAACTTGATCCAACCCTTTATCTGCTCTCACCATTCTCCTATTAAAGGATTTAGGATCATCTTGCAGTTGAGGCAATTTGAAGATTTCTCTTATTTTGTCCAGATGGAAGTACATAACTTTCCCTCTGACCATGGTTCTGTAGGTATGGTAAGCAGTTCCAGTCATTCTCTGCTTATCTGTTAGCCACAGATTTGAGTAGAATTCCTGAACCATATTCCTTCCAACCTTTATCTCAGGATTGGTTAGAACTTCCCATCCTCTGTTTCGAATTTGCTCTTGGATCTCCGGATATTCATCTTCTTTCAGATCAAATTTAACTTCCGGGATCACTGACCTCAGACCCATTATTTTGTGATAATGGTCTTCATGTTCTTTGGTTAAGAACTTCTCTTGATTCCAAAGATTCTTTGGATTATTCTCTTTCTTTCCTCTTAAATTGGTTCCTTAGGAGCCATGATCTTGATGAATCTTGGCTTAGTGATCACGGAAAAGCACACCAAACTTAGAGGTTTGCTTGTCCTCAAGCAAAAGAAAGGAAAGAAGAGAGAGAAGAGAAGAACAAATTCGAATGGTGTGGGGGAATTAGGGGGCCAAACGTGTATTTATAAAGTGGGGAGGAGAGATTTCGAAAAAAAGAAAAAATTTGAAAGAAGATTTGAGAAGATATGGAAAGAATTTGAGAGAAGGGTGAGTTTTTGAACAAGATTTGGGATTGATTTGAGAGATTTGAAGAATGATTTTAGATTTTTGAAAATTTGAAAGTGAATGATGAAAGGTTGAGATGCATTTATGTAGAAAAGTATGGGTAAGAAAAGGAAAGTTTGAAAAAATTTGATTTGAAAACAAAATCTTGGTCCCCCCACCTTTCTGGCGTTAAACACCCAGAATGGCACCCATTCTGGCGTTTAACGCCCATTTGTTGCCCCTTTTGGGCGTTTAACGCCCAGCCAGGTGCCCTAGCTGGCGTTAAATGCCAGAATTCCTTTATCACTGGGCGTTTTTCTAAAACGCCCAGGATGCTGCACACCTGGCGTTAAACGCCCAGAATGGTGCCCATTCTGGCGTTTAACGCCCAAAATGGCACCTTTACTGGCGTTAAACGCCCAAAATGGTGCCCATTCTAGCGTTTAACGCCCAAAATGCCCCTTACTGGCGTTTTTTCGCCAGTAAGCTCTTTCTCTCTGCTTTTTGAGCTGAATCCTTCTGTAACTCTGTGAATTCCTTCATTTTTGATACTTACCTTTGTAAAAACAAAACATATAACCTGCTAATGACTGGGTTGCCTCCCAGCAAGCGCTTCTTTACTGTCTTTAGCTGGACCTTTACTGAGAATCACTCAAGTCTCAGTTTTGAGCATTCCTGCTCAAAATTGCCTTCAAGATAATGCTTGATTCTCTGTCCATTAACAATGAACTTTTTGTCAGAATCAATATCCTGAAGCTCAACATATCCATATGGTGACACTCCTGTAATCACATACGGACCCCTCCACCGGGATTTGAGTTTTCCTGGAAACAATTTGAGCCTAGATTTGAAGAGCAGGACTTTTTGTCCCAGCTCAAAGACTCTGGATGACAACTTCTTGTCATGCCACTTCTTTGCCTTTTCCTTATAAATTTTTGCATTTTCAAAGGCATTGAGTCTAAACTCTTCTAGCTCATTTAGCTGGAGCAATCTTTTTTCACCAGCTAACTGAGCATCCATGTTTAGGAATCTGGTTGCCCAGTAGGCTTTATGTTCCAGTTCCACGGGCAGATGACAGGCCTTCCCATACACCAGTTGGTATGGAGAGGTTCCTATAGGAGTTTTGAATGATGTTCTGTATGCCCACAGAGCATCATCCAAGCTCTTTGCCCAATCCTTTCTTCGGGCTATCACAGTCCGTTCCAGGATTCTTTTTAGCTCTCTGTTAGAGACTTCAGCTTGCCCATTTGTCTGTGGATGATACGGAGTTGCCACTTTGTGGCTAATTCCATATCTAACCTTAGCAGAGTATAGCTGTCTATTGCAGAAATGAGTGCCCCCGTCACTGATTAGTACTCTGGGAACACCAAATCTGCTGAAGATGTGTTTCTGGAGGAATTTCAGCACGGTCTTGGTATCATTAGTGGGTGTAGCAATTGCTTCTACCCACTTAGATACATAGTCCACTGCCACCAGAATGTAAGTGTTTGAGTATGATGGTGGGAATGGACCCATGAAGTCAATTCCCCATACATCAAACAATTCTATCTCTAATATCCCTTGTTGAGGCATGGCATATCCGTGAGGTAAGTTACCAGCTCTTTGGCAACTGTCACAGTTACGCACAAACTCTCGGGAATCTTTATAGAGAGTAGGCCAGTAGAAGCCACATTGGAGGACTTTAGTGGCTGTTCGCTCACTTCCAAAATGTCCTCCATACTGTGATCCATGGCAATGCCATAGGATCCTTTGTGCTTCTTCTCTGGGTATACATCTGCGGATCATTCCGTATGCACATCTCTTAAAGAGATCTGGTTCATCCCATAGGTAGTACTTGGCATCTGAAATTAATTTCTTTCTTTGCATTCTGCTGTACTCCTAGGGTATGAACCTCACAGCTTTATAATTTGCAATATCTGCAAACCATGGAGCTTCCTGAATGGCAAAGAGTTGCTCATCTGGGAAAGTCTCAGAGATCTCAGTAGAAGGGAGGGAGCCCCAGCTACTGGTTCTATTCGGGACAGATGATCAGCTACTTGGTTCTCTGTCCCTTTTCTGTCTCTTATTTCTATATCAAACTCTTGCAGAAGCAACACCCATCTTATAAGCCTGGGTTTTGAATCCTGCTTTGTGAGTAAGTTTTTAAGAGCAGCATGGTCAGTGTACACAACCACTTTGGATCCCACTAGATAGGATCTAAACTTGTCAATGGCATAGACCACTGCAAGTAACTCTTTTTCTGTGGTTGTGTAATTCTTCTGTGCGTCATTTAGAACACGGCTGGCATAATAAATGACGTGCAGAAGTTTGTTATGCCTCTGTCCCAACACTGCACCAATGGCATGGTCACTGGCATCACACATTAGTTCAAATGGTAATGTCCAATCTGGTGCAGAGATGACTGGTGCTGTGACCAGCTTAGCTTTCAGGGTCTCAAATGCCTGCAGACACTGTGTGTCAAACACAAATGGTGTGTCAGCAGCTAGCAGGTTACTCAAAGGTTTTGCAATTTTCGAAAAATCCTTTATAAACCTTCTGTAGAATCCTGCATGCCCCAGAAAGCTTCTGATTGCATTAACATTGGCAGGTGGTGGTAATTTTTCAATTACCTCTACCTTTGCCTTATCCACCTCTATTCCCCTGCTTGAAATTTTGTGCCCAAGGACAATTCCTTCAGTCACCATAAAGTGACATTTTTCCCAGTTTAAAACCAGGTTAGTCTCTTGGCACCTTTTCAGGACAAGTGATAGGTGGTTAAGACAGGAGCTGAATGAGTCTCCATATACTGAGAAGTCATCCATAAAGACTTCAAGAAATTTCTCCGCCATATCAGAGAAGATGGATAGCATGCATCTCTGAAAGGTTGCAGGAGCATTACACAGACCAAAAGGCATCCTTCTGTAGGCAAACACGCCAGAAGGGCAAGTAAATGCTGTTTTCTCTTGGTCCTGAGGATCTACTGCAATTTGGTTGTAACCTGAATAGCCATCCAAAAAGCAGTAATAATCATGACCAGCTAGTCTTTCTAGCATTTGGTCTATGAATGGTAAAGGAAAATGATCCTTTCTGGTGGCTATATTGAGCCTTCTGTAGTCAATACACATACGCCACCCTGTGACTGTTCTTGTAGGAACCAGTTCATTTTTTTCATTATGAACCACTGTCATGCCTCCCTTTTTGGGGACAACTTGGGCAGGGCTCACCCAGGGGCTATCAGAAATAGGATAAATAATCCCAGCCTCTAGTAATTTAGTGACCTCTTTCTGCACCACCTCCTTCATGGCAGGATTTAGCCTCCTCTGTGGTTGGACCACTGGTTTGGCATTATCCTCCAACAGGATTTTGTGCATGCATCTAGCTGGGCTAATGCCCTTAAGATCACTTATGGACCACCCAAGAGCTATCTTGTGTGTCCTTAGCACTTGAATCAGTGCTTCCTCTTCCTGTGGATTTAAAGCAGAGCTTATAATCACTGGAAAAGTGTCACTTTCTCCCAGAAATGCATACTTCAGGGATGGTGGTAGTGGTTTGAGTTCAGGTTTGGGGGGCTTATCCTCCGCCTGAGGAATTTTCAAAAATTCCTTTGTTTCCACTGATTCTTCTTGATCAGGTTGAGCATCCTTAAAGATGTCCTCAAGCTCTGATTCTAGGCTTTCAGTCATATTGACCTCTTCTACCAGAAAGTCAATAATGTCAGCGCCCATGCAGTCATTTGGTGTGTCTGGATGCTGCATAGCTTTTACAGCATTCAACTTGAACTCATCCTCATTGACTCTCAGTGTCACTTCCCCTTTTTGTACATCAATGAGAGTTCGTCCAGTTGCTAGGAAAGGTCTTCCTAGAATGAGAGTTGCACTCTTGTGCTCCTCCATTTCCAGCACTACAAAGTCAGTTGGAAAGGCGAATGGCCCAACCTTGACAATCATATCCTCTATTATGCCTGATGGATATTTAATGGAGCCATCAGCAAGTTGGAGGCATATCCGGGTTGGTTTGACTTCTCCAGTCAACCCAAGCTTTCTGATAGTGGATGCAGGTATTAGATTGATGCTTGCTCCAAGATCACATAGGGCTGTCTTGGTGCAAGCACCTTCTAATGTGCATGGTATCATAAAGCTTCCTGGATCTTGAAGCTTTTCTGGTAAACTTTTTAGAATGACTGCAAACGGAATCTTTATTTCAAGAGTCCTTAGATAGTCTGCAAAGCGGGCAAATTGCTTATCCTGTTCCGCTTGGCGGAGTTTTTGAGGATAAGGCATCTTGGCTTTATATTCTTCAACCTTAGATGCTGCAGGTTTATTCCTTACAAAAGTGGTTGAAGAAGCCTTGTTAGAGGGATTACTGTCAGCACTCTCAGGTGTCTGATCCTCCCTTGGCGTCTGAACACCAGGATTGGGTGGAAAATGGGCGTTTAACGCCAACTTTTCCCCCTTTTCTGGCGTTTGAACGCCAGAACTGGGCAGGGAATGGGCGTTTAACGCCAGCTTTTCCTCCCTTTCTGGCGTTTGAACGCCAATAACATTCCTCTCTGGGCTCTTACTGTCCTCAGAGGGATTTTGAACAGTGGTTTGGTTATCCCCTGTCAATTGTTCCTTGTTTGGCTTTTTGCTACTTTGAGCAGTGTTATTCAGTGTCTTCCCACTCCTCAGTTGAACTGCTTGACATTCCTCTGTTATCTGTTTAGATATTTGCTGTTTTGCTTGATTCAACTGCAGTTCTATGTTCTTGTTAGCAACTTTAATTTCATGGAGCATTTCTTTAAATTCTGCTAACTGTTCTGTCATCAGGAGCAATTGTTGATTAAGCTCAATCATCTGTTCTTGAGGATTAGGATCAGTGACTACTGTCATGACTTCCTTTTTTGGAGAGAACTCATTGCTAGAGTACAAATATTGATTTCTAGCAACAGTGTCTATAAGCTCTTGAGCTTCTTCAATTGTCTTCCTCATGTGAATAGATCCACCAGCTGAGTGGTCTAAAGACATCTAAGCTTTTTCTGTAAGCCCATAGTAGAAGATGTCTAATTGTACCCACTCTGAAAACATTTCAGAGGGGCATTTTCTTAGCATACCTCTATACCTCTCCCAGGCATTGTAAAGGGATTCATTATCCTCTTGTTTAAAGCCTTGGATGTCCAGCCTTAGCTGTGTCATCCTCTTTGGAGGGTAAAAGTGATTCAGGAATTTGTCTGATAACTGTTTCCATGTCTTTATGCTTGTTGTAGGTTGGTTATTCAACCACCTTTTAGCTTGATCTTTTACAGCAAATGGAAACAGTAATAGTCTGTAGACATCCTGATCCACCTCTTTATCATGTACTGTGTCAGCAATTTGTAAGAACTGTGCCAGAAACTCAGTAGGCTCTTCCTGTGGAAGACCGGAATACTGGCAATTTTGCTGCACTATGATAATGAGTTGAGGATTTAGTTCAAAGCTGCTTGCTTTGATGGGAGGTGTACAGATGCTACTCCCATATGCAGCTGTAATGGGGTTAGCATATGACCCCAGAGTCCTTTTGGACTGATCAATCCCACTTAAGTCCATAATGGATAAAGGGAAATGATATGGATTGCAAATAGATAATTTTTTTTCTTTTTTTTTTTTTTGAATAACCGAAAAAAATAAAATAAAACAAAAGGAAATTAAAATAAAAAATTCAAAAATCAAAAAGAAAATAAGATCAAAGCAAATTGAGAACTGAATCAATTAGTTAATTAAAAAGATTTTGAGACTAGCAATTAGAGAGATATGATTGAAAAATTTTTATGAAAAAGATTTGATTTTTGAAATAAGGAAAGAGAAAAACAACAAAATGACACCAAACTTAAAATTTTTAGAAAATCAAACACAAATTTTCGAAAATGTTTTAGGGAAAAACATAAAGAGGACACCAAACTTAGAATTTTTAAAGATCAAAAAGAGACTAAGGACATGCAAATTCGAAAAAAAAACTAAAAGAAAACAAAAGCATGCAATTGACACCAAACTTAAAATATGAACTAGACTCAACTAAAAGACTCTAAACCAACAAAAATAAACAGTCCTAATCTAAGCAACAAGATAAGCCGTCAGTTGTCCAAACTCGAACAATCCCCGGCAACGGCGCCAAAAACTTGGTGCACGAAATTGCAATCACACTTTTGCAATCCCGCACAACTAACCAGCAAGTGCACTGGGTCGTCCAAGTAATACCTTACGTGAGTAAGGGTCGATCCCACGGAGATTGTCGGCTTGAAGCAAGCTATGGTTATCTTGTAAATCTTAGTCAGGATATCAGAAATTATCAGGATTGATTGTGAAAAGTAAAAGAACATGAAATAAGTACTTGTTTTGCAGTGATAGAGAATAAGTTGAGGTTTTGGAGATGCTCCATCTTCTGAATCTCTGCTTTCCTACTGTCTTCTTCTTCAAGCACGCAAGGCTCCTTCCATGGCAAGCTGTATGCAAGGGTTTCACCGTTGTCAATGGCTACCTCCCATCCTCTCAGTGGAAATGTTCAACGCACCCTGTCACGGCACGGCTATCCATCTGTCGGTTCACAATCAGGCCGGAATAGAATCCAGTGATTCTTTTGCGTCTGTCACTAACGCCCTGCCCTCAGGAGTTTGAAGCTCGTCACAGTCATTCAATCATTGAATCCTACTCAGAATACCACAGACAAGGTTTAGACCTTCCGGATTCTCTTGAATGCCGCCATCAGTTCTAGCTTATACCACGAAGATTCTGATTAAAGAATCCAAGAGATATCTACTTAATCTAAGGTAGAACGGAGGTGGTTGTCAGGCACACGTTCATAGTTGAGAATGATGATGATTGTCACGGATCATCACATTCATCCGGTTTAAGAACAAGTAATATCTTAGAATGGAAGCAAGCATGATTGAATAAGAAACAGTAGTAATTGCATTAATCCATCAAGACACAGCAGAGCTCCTCACCCCCAACCATGGGGTTTAGAGACTCATGCTGTGGAAATTACACAAAGAAACGTGTAAAATGTCATGAGGTACAGATACAATGTCAAAAGATCCTATTAATAGTGAACTAGTAACCTAGGGTATACAGAAATGAGTAGATGACATAAAAATCCACTTCCGGGCCCACTTGGTGTGTGCTTGGGCTGAGCATTGAAGCATTTTCATGTAGAGACTCTTTCTGGAGTTAAACGCCAGCTTTGGTGCCAGTTTGGGCGTTTAACTCCAATTTTTATGCCAGTTCCGGCGTTTAACGCTGGAAATTCTGAGGGTGACTTTGAACGCCGGTTTGGGCCATTAAATCTTGGGCAAAGTATGGACTATCATATATTGCTGGAAAGCCCAGGATGTCTACTTTCCAACGCCGTTGAGAGCGCACCAATTGGGCTTCTGTAGCTCCAGAAAATCCACTTCGAGTGCAGGGAGGTCAGAATCCAATAGCATCTGCAGTCCTTTTCAGTCTCTGAATCAGATTTTTGCTCAGGTCCCTCAATTTCAGCTAGAAAATACCTGAAATCACAGAAAAACACACAAACTCATAGTAAAGTCTAGAAAAGTGAATTTTAACTAAAAACTAACAAAAATATACTAAAAACCAACTAGATCATACTAAAAATAGTGCCAAAAAGCGTACAAATTATCCGCTCATCAGGTATCTAACCGATACATCTGGCATGAAGTCCATGAGTGTACCTTTGGTACTTTGAAGCACTATACTTTCGATTGTTTGGTGTGTATAGGAACCAGATGGCGCCTCGTGGACCCGGTCGGGGACGTGAGAGAGATCGTACTAGTACACAGGAACCGGAAATCAACCCGAATTACCCGGTAAACCTTATGGCGGCATTGGAGAATATGGCTGCTGCTATGCAGGCTACTGCGGAGGCCCTTGGGCAACAGATAAACAATAATGGCAATGGTGGAAGGGAAGCTCAGGGCCCGATGACACTGGCAACTTTCTTAAAGGTTAACCCACCTAAGTTCAAGGGAACCACCAATCCGACTGAGGCCGATACCTGGTTTCAGGCTATGGAGCGAGCGTTGCAAGCACAATTAGTACCCGAGGAGCAGTGTGTTAAATTTGCTACCTATCTGCTCACGGGGGAAGCATCACATTGGTGGCAAGGGGCTCGACGTCTCCTACAACAGGGGAATGATCTTATCACTTGGGATGCCTTCCAGGTGGAATTCTATAAGAAGTACTTTCCAAATTCCACCAGGACAGCCAAGGAATTGGAGTTACTACAGTTGAAGCAAGGTGCTATGTCTGTATCTTAGTATACAGACAAATTTGAGGAGCTATTCAGGTTTTCCCGCATGTGTCAGGGAGCTCTGGGAGACTTCGAGGAATGGAAATGCATTAAGTATGAAGGAGGGCTCCGGAGCGACATCTTGAGTTCAGTGGGACCAATGGAGATCCGAACTTTTTCAGAGTTGGTGAATAAGAGCAGAATTGCTGAAGAGTGTGTGAAGAGGATGGTTGCAGAGAAAGGAAGTCATAGAGAGCACAACCAAGGATTTGCACCAAGGGGTCGAGAGTTTAAGGAGAGAGGATACATACAACACTTTCCCCAAGGACGGAATAACTTTGCAACGAGTGAGGAGTCCCAAAGAAACGGTAAGGGAAAGCGAACAACGACTTCTTCTGATGTTTCGAGCTGTCAAAGATGTGGAAGTCATCACCCAAATAGGACGTGCCGATTGGGGTTAGGTGTATGTCACAAGTGTGGGTTACCAGGGCATGTATCAAGAAATTGCCAACAAGGAGAGAGTCAGGATGCGGGCCGATTGCGACAGTAAGATTGAGGTAATTATTATCATCAAGCTTAAAGGACAGTGCGTGATTTTACAATACCGCCTATATAGTAAAACTGGGAATGTCAAGCTTAATATTAGACTGAGAAGCAAACCGGATGGTCCGAGTAAGGATTTGCCTTAATACAAATGGATAAATGCCTGTGATGTAAATGATTTTCTGTTGAGAATGATGTGTTGTGTTTGTTATATAGTTGGTTAATTTCTGGATTTTTGGTGAAACGGATTGAACCCGTGACTTTTAGTTCCTTTGATTTAAATAGATAAGGAATGGTCCTAAATGATGGATTTGGAAACGTTGTTTTGAAATGCCAATCATGCTAAGTTGTGGTTGGGTACTTGAGGAAATAAGTGATGGAGCTAATACTTGATGAGAAATCAAAGTGGCATAGCGGAAGCTTGCTAAAAGCGTTAGCATAGTATGGTAATAATAAGGAAAAGTGGGGTATGATTAGAAATGCTTTATGCTTTGAGTACTTAAAAGTTTAGTGAGCTTATACAGATACTGATTCTCGATAATTGGAACTAATTGCGGCTGTGAGCCTTAAGGGTTCTGAAATGGATGAGGAAATTATCATTGATGCATAGTCGGATTTAGATGATGATTGAGTGCAAGTTGTCGTGTTCGAGAGATGAGTGCTATGATGTTTGGTCATGGTGACCTTGGATTTAGATCAAGATTTGTAATGATCGGTTTCAGAGGAATCGTTTGGAAACCTTTAAATTGCAATACTGATGCGGTATTGAGATTGGTTTGAGGGAACCCGTGACGGGTGGTAAACTCCAATTTTTGGGGAGGTGCTGTTGAATTTTTTTTTTCCAAGAATTTGAAGGAGTGTTGGTTATATTTTTGAAAATGATTTTTGATCTGAGTAACTTCAACAAAAGAGATGTGTCTCGAAAGCTTTTATAGATTAGTAAAGGAAAGCGGATTCTTAAGAGTTTGTCAGCTTGTTAGTCCAAACTCATTGAATTCTAAAAACGAAGAATGCTTTGATTGATTATAGTGATGTGGGATGATGGCTATGATTAACGATGATGGCAATATTATTGATAACATAATTTGAGATTTAATAGGGTGTGAGTTGATGAGACGGTAAAAGTAAGGAACGAGGCTGTTGGTCGGCGTTGAACGAACGACCGAGGCCCTCAGGAATAGAGAAATCAGAGTGTGGCAACGGAAGCGCGCAGAGTAAAAGGTCCTTGGAACTGTTATGCATTTGATATAAAGGAAGACTATGCTCGCGTACTCGTAGTGATAGATGGAATTTTCGAGGGCGAAAATTTCTGTTAGGAGGGTAGAATGTAATACCCGGTCTAACCGAAATTAATTAAATAACAAGTTAAGTAGGAGAGAATATGGGTGGAAGATTTGGCAATTGGAATTTGATGATTTAAATATGATATTTGGATTCAGGGAATTTTTTCGAGTCGGAAAACATAGTTTTCTGCGTAAAAGCGCGCAGTGGAATTTTGATCGGCAGTACCGGCTGAGACCTGTCTGGTACTGCAGCTGAGAAAATTGATTATGAGTAAATAACATTAAGAAATGAGGAATTGTAATTAGGGGAGGTAGAAATATTTGAAGTGCAATTTAGAGCGCTAATCTTAAAGGTTTTGGTCTAAAATTGGGCCAACTGACAAAAATAAGTGAACTGGGCCTAAGTGGGCCCAAGACCCAACATATATAAACATTAGTTATGAGCATTTCAGCTCATTTTGCCCTAAAGAATGAGTGTTGGGCGCTGAATTGAGAAGAGAGAAGAGAAGAGAGAAAACCTAACTCTCTTTGATTTTCAAACCACCATAACTAGAGCTACGGAGCTCCGATTGACGAGCCGTTTGCGGCCACGCGTCGCTCTTCTCATCCTCTAGTCTTCTATCTAAGTTTTGTGGTGAGTATTCCATTCATCTCTGTCCAGTTTTCGAAATTCCCCACTGTTACATGTTTTTGGGAAGTTAGTGTTGAAATCTTGTGATTTTGGGTGTTTAGGGATACTCCAACATGGATTCTAAGTGGGTTCTATCCCTACTTCATATGGACTGAGGTAAGAAGTGCTCAAACCCTTGTGATTTATCATCTGTATGAGCCCTAGGTTGATGTATGAATGTGATATTGGTTATGTTAGTGCATTTGATGGTTTTGGTGCACAATTGGGAGATTAGTGTTGCTTGAGGAGCTTTGGTGAGTGATGACAAGTCATCTTAGCCTAGTTTCACTAGTCTTTTTCTTTTGTTTTCACTTGAATTATGCACTTTCTTGAGGCATAAGCAAGCTAATTTAGGTAGATTTTCATGCTTCCTTTGATTGAATCAACCATAGATAAATTAATGCAATTTCATGAGGTTTGATGCCATAATTGGTGCATATTAGGATAGAATGAACATCTCATGATTTTGAGCATAGCTTTGATGTGTTTGGTTGATTTATGATAGGTGAAGAAAGCTTGGAAAAGGGTTGAAGTAAGAAGGAATGGCTAGAAGCTAAGAGAGGACAATGAAACAAGTGAAATTGAACCATGAAGTATAAAGTTGGACTTGAAGTTAGCCCTCAAACTTTAGCACAAACTTTTGGGTGAAAAGTTAGCCTCAAAGTTAGCCCCCTAACTTGGAGGCTAACGTTGGCATGAAAAATTTCACCCAGGGCTGCCCACGTTTGCGCCAACGTTAGCCCCCTAACTTGGAGGCTAACGTTGGCATGAAAATTTCTCCCAGGGTGCTTCACGTTTGCGCCAACGTTAGCCCCCTAACTTGGAGGCTAACGTTGGCATGAAAAATACACTCCAGGGCTAGCCAACGTTTGCGCCAACGTTAGCCCCCTAACTTGGAGGCTAACGTTGGCGCCAATTGTGCATAAGGAAGGGCCAACGTTGGCGCTCAGGTTAGACCCCTAACTTTGGCACCAACATTGGCATCAGTAAGTTGGGTTTGCTGATATGAAAAGTTAGCCTCAAAGTTAGACCCCTAACTTTGACTCAAACTTTTACTCCAACTTCTACAAAAATCCAATCCGGTTCAATTGGTTCACTTGGGTTCCTCTCCAAACTCCAAGAGCAATCAACCAAGGCCTCTTTCAACCCAATTCCACCAAGAGCAAAGGCCCAACTCAAGGCTTGAAGATCATTTGAAGAAAGTGTATAAATAGGCTAGAATTCAAGTTATTCGGGGAGCTTCCCTTTTTAGTTTTTAGAAAGCTTTCTTTTCGGTTTGGGAGCTTGTGTGATCTTGAATTTCTTAGTTTAATTGCTTTCAATTTCAATTACACTTGTCTTGGATCTTGGGTTGAAGAATTGAAGAAATTCTGTTTCAATCTCACCTTGGATCTTGTTTATTTTTCACTATTATTGAATTTCCATTTCGGTTACTTGCTTCTCATCTACTCTTTTTGCAATTTACAATTCCCTTGCTATTGTTCTTGTTGGATCTAGGAAGGCATTGAGATCTAGACTTGGTTTTCTAGTCTCTGGGTCCTGAGATCTCATTTTACCATTTCAATTCTCTGTTTCTTGCTTTATTTGTTCATTTTACTTGTCTGTTTGAATCCGATTCAACCCCAATTCCCATTTACTCTTCTGTTTGATGCAAATTAATTTCTCTTTGTTTAACTCCTGCAAATCCAAGTCCCAATTCCCTTTACAATTCAAGTCATTTACATTTCTTGTCATTTAAGATTCTTGCAATTTACATTTCTTGCTCTTTAAGTTTCTGCCATTTAATTTCTTGTTCTTTAAGATTCAGCAATTTATTTCCTGTTCTCTTTACTTTCAATGCAATTTAAATTCTGCACATCATCAATCATTCAACCAAATCTTGATTCGCTTGACTAAATCAACCACTAAACTAAAATTGCTCAATCCTTCAATCCCTGTGGGATCGACCTCACTCCCGTGAGTTTTTATTACTTGATGCGACCCGGTGCACTTGCCGGTTAGATTGGTGTTGTTTTGGGAGAAATTCATTTATCCACCAAAATATCGCATCAAGTTTTTGGCGCCGTTGCCGGGGATTGATTAGATTGACAATGATTAAGTGAGGTGGTAGTTTAGATCAAGCACTTTTCCTTTATTTTGATTAACCCACTAACTGTTTGATTTTTTGCTTAAACTAACTAAAACTTCAATTTAGCAGTAAATTGAAGCATCACTGGTTTGTGCATTTCTCATGTTATGCTTGTATGTCAGGTACAAGAAGAAACACACTAAATTTTCATGAACAAGATAAAAGAACTCTCAGGAGGCTAAGGAGAGCTGAAAGAGGGAAGAATATTGTTGGAGAAGAAGAATCAGACGAAGAATTTCAAGAGATGGAGGAACATTCAACCAATCCACCTGGTAGAGCAGACAACAACAATGACAACCCACCCCAGAGGAGAGTTTTGGCTTCCTATACCTTTGCCAATCCTAGACATTGTGGAAGCAGCATCTTGGCTCCAAATGTCAATGCAAACAATTTTGAACTTAAGCCACAACTCATCACTTTGGTTCAGAACAATTGCTCTTTTGGTGGAGGATCACTTGAAGACCCACACCAACATTTATCCACCTTCTTGAAGATTTGCAACACTGTCAAAAATAATGGTGTGCCTCCTGATAGTTACAAACTGATGCTATTCCCATTCTCTCTCAGGGACAAGGCCACTCAATGGTTGGAATCATTTCCAAGAGACAGCATCAACAACTGGGATGATTTGGTAACCAAGTTCCTTGCCAAGTTTTATCCACCACAGAGGGTTATAAGGTTGAAGGCCGAGGTACAAACGTTCACACAAATGGAGACTGAACCCATCTATGAGGCATGGGATAGGTACAAGGCTCTAGTCAGAAAATGTCCCCCTACCATGTTTAATGAATGGGAGAAGCTGCAAAACTTCTATGAAGGCTTAACACTGAAGTCCCAGGAATCCTTGGATCACTCAGCTGGAGGTTCCTTGCAACTCATGAAAACTGCAGAGGAGGCTCAAGAACTTATTGATATGGTGGCCAACAACCAATATTTCTTTGCTCATCAAAGAAACCGCCAACCATCACAAAGAAGAGGAGTAATGGAGCTAGAAGGAGTGGATTCAATCCTGGCTCAAAACAAATTAATGCAGTAGCAAATTCATCAATAATTTGAGCAAATGACCAAGAGGATTGACAGCCTCCAAGTTGCAGCAGTCAACACTAGCCAACCATCAGCCACATGGGGACAAAATGAAGAAGTTCAAGAAGAGCAACAGCAAGAACAAGTCCAGTACATGCATTCTAATCCAAATGAAGTCTATGGTGATACATACAACCCCTCATGGAAGAATCACCCCAACCTCAGATGGGGAGATACTCACAACCAAAACCAACAACCATGGCAGAGGAACTCAAACCAGAACAACCCAAGACACAATCAAAATTTCAACCAGCAGCAAACAAACCAAAATACTTATAGAAAACCTCAAAATAACTACCCCAATCTCAACCAGTACCAACCCACTAACCAACCCACCAACCAAAATGCCTATCATCCACCAACCACAGCTCATAACCCACCACAAGCACCACCTGAACCCCAAAGACTCACCAACTTGGAAACCATGATAGAAAAAATGATGAAACTCCAGGAAATAACAAACAAAAACCATGAGGCCTCCACAAAGAGCCTAGAAAGGCAGATCGGGCAAATCTCCAAGCAAATTTCTGTTGAGAGACCTTCAAGCTCACTGCCTAGTGACACAATCCCAAATCCCAAGGAGGAATGCAAGGCAATACAATTAAGGAGTGGGAGAACATTGATGAGCAACAGTGACACCACAAAGAAGCAAACAGAGAGCATCAAAGAACCAACAGAGGATGAGAAGCAAACAAAAACAGATCAAGCTAAGGAGCAAGTTGTGGTGCCAAACAAAAGCACTGAGAAACCCAAGGAGAAAAGCAACCAGCCACACAGCTCAAAGGAAGTGACTCAGGGACAGCAGCAATTAGGAAAGAGTATCACACCTCCACTGCCATATCCTCAGAGGTTCAACAAAGAGGTTAAGGACCAGCATTTCCACAAATTCCTTGAAACCTTCAAAAAGCTGGAAATCAATATCCCTCTAGCTGAAGCACTTGAGTAGATGCCTTTGTATGCAAAATTTTTGAAGGAGCTTATCAATAAGAAGAGAAGTTGGCTTGAGAAGGAAACCGTATTACTCACCGAGGAATGCAGTGCCGTGATTCAACAGGGTATTCCACCAAAACTCAAGGATCCGGGGGGCTTTGTAGTGTCGTGCACCATTGGAAAAACAATTCTCAACAAAGCTCTCTGTGACCTTGGTGCCAGCATCAATTTAATGCCTCTTTCAATGATGAGAAAGCTTGATATAGAAGAGCTTAAACCCACCAGGATGTCATTAGTTATGGCTGACAGATCCATTAAGACACCCAATGGAATTGTGGAAAATCTGTTGGTGAAGATTGGGGAATTTATCTTCCCAGCAGATTTTGTGATTTTGGATACTGAAGAGGAAGGAAGTGACTCAATCATTTTGGGAAGGCCATTTTTACACACAGCAAGAGCCATCATCGATGTAGAAAAAGGGGAAATGATCTTTAGGGTCCATAATGAACAAATGATCATAAATGTTTTCAAGTCAATGCAAAACATCCCTGAGCAAGAGGACTATGTAAAAGTGGATATGATAGAGAGTTTGGTGGAAGAAATGCTGGAAGAAAATTCTCAGGAGCAAGAAGGAAATCAAGGTGCAATAGAAGAACAAGTAGCTGAGACCTTCATTGAGCAAGAGGAGAAACAGGACAAGAAGGAAGAAGTACGGAAACAAGAACTGAAACCACTACCTCCCCATCTCAAATATGCATTTCTAGGTACATCAGAGAATTTCCCAGTGATCATTAATTCATCTCTGACAAAGAAGGAAGAGGGAGAGCTTCTTAATGTACTCAAAGCTCACAAAGATGCTTTAGGATGGACCATTGATGACCTGAAAGGAATCAGCCCTGCAGTATGTATGCATAAAATCCTCTTGGAAGACAATTCCAAACCAGTAGTTCAACCTCAAAGAAGGCTAAATCCTACAATGAAGGAAGTTGTCCAAAAAGAAGTAATGAAGTTGTGGAATGCAGGAATAATTTTCCCAATATCTGACAGCCCATGGGTGAGCCCGGTTCAGGTTGTACCAAAGAAAGGAGGAATGACAGTCATCACCAATGAAAAGAATGAGTTGATTCCTACTAGAACAGTGACTGGATGGAGGATGTGCATAGACTACAGAAGATTGAATGATGCCACTAGAAAGGACCATTTCCCTCTTCCATTCATTGATCAGATGTTGGAACGATTGGCCGGTCATGCCTATTATTGCTTTTTGGATGGATATTCTGGGTATAATCAAATAGTGGTAGACCCCAAGGACCAAGAGAAGACTGCCTTTACATGCCCATTTGGAGTCTTTGCATACCGAAGGATGCCCTTTGGGCTTTGCAACGCTCCTGCCACATTTCAAAGGTGTATGCTATCCATTTTTTCTGATATGGTTGAAAAATTTCTAGAGGTCTTCATGGATGACTTCTCTGTTTTTGGTGATAATTTCAATGCTTGTCTGAACCATTTAACCCTTGTCTTGAAACGATGCCAAGAAACTAATTTAGTTTTAAACTGGGAAAAATGCCATTTCATGGTACCCGAAGGGATTGTCCTTGGCCATAAAGTTTCAAGAAAAGGGATAGAGGTTGATAAGGCAAAGGTTGAGATAATAGAAAAACTCCCTGCACCAATTAATGTGAAATCTGTTAGAAGTTTCTTGGGACATGCCGGATTTTATAGAAGGTTTATCAAAGACTTTTCAAAAATAGCCAAGCCTTTAAGTAATCTTTTAATGCTTGATAATCCTTTTGTGTTTGATGAAGACTGCCGGCATGCCTTCGAAACCTTAAAACATAAACTCACAACAGCACCAATCATCACACCTCCAGATTGGGAATTACCTTTTGAACTCATGTGTGATGCAAGTGATCTTGCAATTGGTGCTGTACTTGGGCAAAAGAAAGGAAATCTGCATCATGTTATATATTATGCAAGTAAAGTATTAAATGATGCCCAAAGAAATTACACCACAACAGATAAGGAGTTGCTAGCTGTAGTCTATGCATTTGATAAGTTTAGATCATACTTGATAGGATCCAAAGTTGTGGTTTATACTGATCATGCTGCACTTAAGTATTTGATGTCAAAGCAGGATGCTAAACCAAGACTCATCAGGTGGATATTGCTCCTACAAGAGTTTGACATTGAGATAAGAGATAGGAAGGGCACTGAAAACAAGGTTGCTGATCATTTGTCAAGATTACCACATGAAACAACTCAAAAGGCTTCTCAGCCCGTGAATGAAAGTTTTCCAGATGAGCATCTCATGCAGATCCAGCAAACACCTTGGTTTGCTGACATAGCTAACTACAAAGTTGGAAGGAAGATACCTCAAGAGTTCTCTAAGCAACAAATAAAGAGGTTAATCAATGAAGCAAGAAAATTTTCATGGGATGAACCCTTCCTGCTCAAGAGATGCTCTGATGGAGTAATCAGAAGGTGTGTTCCCAAGAGTGAAATAAGGGACATCTTGTGGCATTGTCACGGTTCAGCTTATGGTGGGCATTTTGGCCCAGAAAAAACAGCCGCAAAAGTACTGCAAAGTGGCTTCTATTGGCCAACCATCTTCAAGGATGTCAGAGAATATGTTCATCAATGTAATGAATGTCAGAGAACAGGAGGACTAACAAGAAGGAATGAGATGCCTCATAACTTCATCTTGGAATTAGAATTGTTCGACCTATGGGGAATTGACTTCATGGGACCCTTTCCCCCCTCCTATTCTTTCAAATACATCTTGGTAGCAGTGGAATACGTCTCAAAGTGGGTAGAAGCCATAGCCACAACTACCTGTGACGCACAAATTGTCCTCCAATTCCTAAAGAAACACATTTTTACAAGATATGGAGTACCCAAGGGGCTTGTTAGTGATGGTGGGGGTCACTTTTGCAACAAACAGATGGAAAAACTCCTCCACAAATATGGAGTAGTCCATAAGGTAGCCACACCATACCACCCTCAGACTAACGGCCAAGCTGAATTGGCAAATAGGGAATTGAAGAAGATCCTAGAGAAAACAGTGGGAATCACAAGGAAAGATTGGGCTAGAAAGTTAGAGGATGCATTGTGGGCATATAGGACAGCTTTTAAAACTCCTATTGGCAAGTCACCCTTTCAGCTTTTATATGGCAAATCCTGCCACCTCCCTGTAGAGCTTGAACACAGAGCTTTTTGGGCCACTAAACTCCTCAACCTTGATTCCCAAGCTGCAGGAGAGAAAAAGGCTGTTACAACTAAATGAGTTAGACGAATTCAGGCTAGACGCTTATGAAAATGCCAAGATATACAAGGAGAGAGCTAAGAGGTGGCATGACAAGAAGATCACAAAGAAGGAATTCAAGCCAGGACAGCAAGTGCTTCTGTACAATTCAAGGCTTAAACTTTTCCCTGGCAAACTAAGGTCTAAGTGGACTGGGCCATACTTGGTGACAAAGGTTTTTCCCTATGGGAGTATTGAACTGCTTGATGAGGCAACAAAGAATCAATTCACAGTAAATGGCCACAGAGCAAAGTTGTACTTGGGAGGACAATGGGATAAGGAAAAAGAGGTCCAGAACCTACAGTCCTCTTGAAAAGAATGGAAAGATGTCAAGCTAATGACAATAAAAGAGCGCTTGTTGGGAGGCAACCCAACCCGAGGTAGTTTTCTTTTCATAACTTTTTCAATAGAAATGTTGAATAATTGATATGTATTGCAAGGAACTAAGTTTGGTGTTGCACACCAAAAACAATTTAAGGGAGAATGTAGGTTTCTAAGTTTGGTGTTCCACCAAAACTTCATTCAGAAACACATTCTAACTTCCTACACATTGCTAGTCTCAAGCAATCAGACAAATTATTCAACCATATAATTGCTTTTTAGTCCTAACTCTATAACCTGTAGCAAGAACATAAAAGTCTGCCCAGAGTCAAAATGTTGAATCAGAGGAAGTAGCAAGGAATTTGGCATCATGACTCAAAAAGGGGCACAACAGAAGGACGAACAAAAGAACTGCAAACCAATAGGTTGTATATACACTTAACCTTTGCTGTTGAGAAATGTTTTGAGTATGTTCTGTTAAAGTGTCCCTTGAGTTCAAACAGAGTCAATTTTCTTTTAAAATAAGTAAACTAGTTTAAGTTTGTGCTTGTGTGTTTACTTCCACTTAACAAGAAGCATGTTTTGTCCCCTGCATCTTTAATTCAATAAAAGGAATGTTTGAATGTGAAGTGAGATGGTTCATTGTTAGAAAGAAGTAGAATAAATGTAAGTGGAGGTATGTGTGCGATTGGATAATAGCTCACTATTAGTGAATAAATGAACTAGAATGTCTCATTCTAAGTATAGAGTGGCTTACTGTCTATGAATCTCAATAAGAAAATCCTTGGTTCAAAAGAAAAACAAAAAGAAAGAAAGAAAAGAGATAGCCAAAAGATGGCAGAACCAAAGAAAACAAAAAGAAACAAAGCTGGACACCAATAGCTTGAACCTTAAAAATATATGCCAGTGGTGTCTGTGTATTAGGATCTGCTTGGACTACTAAGCTCTTTGGAGTGCTTCAACACTCGGTGACTTGGATTAACTAATCCGGGATCATCAGCTGAAAATCCACTATCAAGAGCAACCTAACTACAAGGCATTTAGTAACCCAAAGAGGTGCTGGGCATCAATGTTTAAAAGGAAAGGTGAGCCAAGTGTCCATGGTGAATAATGTGTCAAGTATACAGAAAAGAAAATGAACTTGCTACACATGACACTCAAATAAAGCTTTGAACAAAGTAATAGCCAAGGATAAAGGAATAATGAGGGGTCATAGCAATGGGTTACTTGAAGCTTGAAGGAGATTTTCTAGGCCTAAGAGTCAATAAGAAGTGAGTATTGCATATCCACACAAAACCCCATGAACCACTAATAATACTCTTCTAGCATGAACATCCTTCTCCATTTCATTCTTTCTTCTCAATAATTCTTTTCTTGCTTGGGGACAAGCAAGCTTTAAGTTTGGTGTTGTGATGACAAGTCATCTTAGCCTAGTTTCACTAGTCTTTTTCTTTTGTTTTCACTTGAATTATGCACTTTCTTGAGGCATAAGCAAGCTAATTTAGGTAGATTTTCATGCTTCATTTGATTAAATCAACCATAGATAAATTAATGCAATTTCATGAGGTTTGATGCCATAATTGGTGCATATTAGGATAGAATGAACATCTCATGATTTTGAGCATAGCTTTGATGTGTTTGGTTGATTTATGATAGGTGAAGAAAGCTTGGAAAAGGGTTGAAGTAAGAAGGAATGGCTAGAAGCTAAGAGAGGACAATGAAACAAGTGAAATTGAACCAGGAAGTATAAAGTTGGACTTGAAGTTAGCCCTCAAACTTTAGCACAAACTTTTGGGTGAAAAGTTAGCCTCAAAGTTAGCCCCCTAACTTGGAGGCTAACGTGGGAAGTTGAAAAACACTCCCAGGGCTAGCCAACGTTTGCGCCAACGTTAGCCCCCTAACTTGGAGGCTAACGTTGGCATGAAAAATTTCACCCAGGGCTGCCCACGTTTGCGCCAACGTTAGCCCCCTAACTTGGAGGCTAACGTTGGCATGAAAATTTCTCCCAGGGTGCTTCACGTTTGCGCCAACGTTAGCCCCCTAACTTGGAGGCTAACGTTGGCATGAAAAATACACTCCAGGGCTAGCCAACGCTTGCGCCAACGTTAGTCCCCTAACTTGGAGGCTAACGTTGGCGCCAATTGTGCATAAGGAAGGGCCAACGTTGGCGCTCAGGTTAGACCCCTAACTTTGGCACCAACGTTGGCATCAGTAAGTTGGGTTTGCTGATATGAAAAGTTAGTCTCAAAGTTAGACCCCTAACTTTGACTCAAACTTTTACTCCAACTTCTACAAAAATCCAATCCGGTTCAATTGGTTCACTTGGGTTCCTCTCCAAACTCCAAGAGCAATCAACCAAGGCCTCTTTCAACCCAATTCCACCAAGAGCAAAGGCCCAACTCAAGGCTTGAAGATCATTTGAAGAAAGTGTATAAATAGGCTAGAATTCAAGTTATTCGGGGAGCTTCCCTTTTTAGTTTTTAGAAAGCTTTCTTTTCGGTTTGGGAGCTTGGGTGATCTTGAATTTCTTAGTTTAATTGCTTTCAATTTCAATTACACTTGTCTTGGATCTTGGGTTGAAGAATTGAAGAAATTCTGTTTCAATCTCACCTTGGATCTTGTTTATTTTTCACTGTTATTGAATTTCCATTTCGGTTACTTGCTTCTCATCTACTCTTTTTGCAATTTACAATTCCCTTGCTATTGTTCTTGTTGGATCTAGGAAGGCATTGAGATCTAGACTTGGTTTTCTAGTCTCTGGGTCCTGAGATCTCATTTTACCATTTCAATTCTCTGTTTCTTGCTTTATTTGTTCATTTTACTTGTCTGTTTGAATCCGATTCAACCCCAATTCCCATTTACTCTTCTGTTTGATGCAAATTAATTTCTCTTTGTTTAACTCCTGCAAATCCAAGTCCCAATTCCCTTTACAATTCAAGTCATTTACATTTCTTGTCATTTAAGATTCTTGCAATTTACATTTCTTGCTCTTTAAGTTTCTGCCATTTAATTTCTTGTTCTTTAAGATTCAGCAATTTATTTCCTGTTCTCTTTACTTTCAATGCAATTTAAATTCTACACATCATCAATCATTCAACCAAATCTTGATTCGCTTGACTAAATCAACCACTAAACAAAAATTGCTCAATCCTTCAATCCCGTGGGATCGACCTCACTCCCGTGAGTTTTTATTACTTGATGCGACCCGGTGCACTTGCCGGTTAGATTGGTGTTGTTTTGGGAGAAATTCATTTTTCCACCAAAATATCCCATCAGTGAGGCTTAAGGCTAAGGTTGGTGGAGACTTCCAAAGAAGAGGCTCAATTGATTTGGCTACAAGAGGTACGGTTTAAGTTTCATTTAAGTACCGTGTGGTGTGATGAGAATTCCTAGGCTAGATGCCCCTAGGATTAAGTTTGGATTGTGTAAATGGTTGGTGCTAATATGCATAGTTGGTATGTAATGTGAATTAATGATTGGGTTGAGAATTGTGTGGCCTTGTATGCTTGGTGTATTGAAAAATTGATGTTTTGGGTAATGAGTATTGATTTGTGATTTATGCATTTAAATTGTGAAATTGGGCCGGAGGCCGTAAATTTTGGGCCGGAGACCGGAAAGAGGTAAGGAAGGTAAGTTGATGTGTGCATTGTATGATGACACAAGTGATTGGATAAATTTTAGATAATGAATATATGAATGATTGGGTTGGTTATTGAATATTGAGGTTTGAGGAGTTGAAGTGTGGAAATTGGTAACTTTGGTTGAAATTGTATAGATGAAGTATGTTGGATTTTGGTTGAGATATATTATGTGGTCATGTATGTGAGTATGATTATTGATGCCTTAAGGGTATGATAATGCATGAGAGATGTGTATATTGTGATATATGCTTGAGGAATGATTAAGGTTGATTTGGGGGTGAAACCACGTGATAGTGAGTATGATATTGATTATGTATAATGATGGTTGATTGGAAATAGTATTGTTGGAAATTGGGATGAGGAAGGATGTATGACATGTTGATATGTTTGTAATTTAGCCATTTGTTTGAAATGGGTAAAAATGGTTGTATGGTGGTTTTGTGAATTGTGGTAAAGTATTAATGTATGAGTTGAGGAGGCTTGATGTTGATTTTGGTATATTTTGCTTGATTTCAAAAAAGGTTGAAACTAGCATGTTTTGGTTGATTTTAAAAAGGGTTGAAATTGGCTTGTTTTGAAAATGGCACTTTGTGGTTTAGTATGAAAAACATGGTTTTTGGGCATACTTTGATGGGACATAACTTGGACTCTGGATCTTCGTTTTGTGCCAAACTTATTTAGAAATAAAATTGGATCCGGGATGTCCATGCCGTTCGAAGAACGGGTGAAAAACGATTTAAAATGAGAAAGTTATGTCCGTTGGAAGATTGGGGGTTGAATTTGTGAATTCTGCAGCTTTTAACTTAGAAAATTTTTAGCAGAATGACCCTCCACGCGTAGGCGCACTTGGCGCGTACGCGTCGTTTTTCAAGAAGGCACCATCCACGCGTGCGCGTGGTGTGCGCATGTGCACCGATGTGCTGCACCCAATGCCCAGCCATTTTCCCGAGAGTTGTGCCAGAGTTGTGCCAGTTTTGTTCTTGGGGCGCAAATTCACCCACGTGTACGCGTGGCTGACGCGTACGCGTCGTCTGGCTGTGTTTCAATCCGCGCGTCCGCGTGTATAACGCATACGCATACAACTGGTGATGATTTTGCTTATGATTCTGAGTCTGATTCGTGGAAGAATCAGCGAGTTGGGAAACATGTGTAACATGAACTAGATTTAGTATCCCCTTACGACAGATGCCTATTGATGGATTAGAGAGAATCTAGGCTGGATACTTGGTGAAAAGGAGTTTAAGATACTTAGTGAGTTTTTATTGCAGTGCATTATATTTATTTGACACTTTTACCGTACTGGGAACCCATGGGCCCGGGGTTCTCACTCCGTATATATCTCTTGGTTTTCAGATACAGGTCCAGGTGCTCAAGAGTGAGCTGTGGTTCGTCTGAGAGACGGCAAAGATCTTTATTTTCTCTACTTTGTGTTTTGCTTAGAATCTCTCCATCCTTGTTTTGAAAAGATTATATTATGTATTGAACTCTTTTGAACTTGCCTATAGAGGCTCTTGTGTTTCCTTTGGGAAAGATTAGGATATACTGTTGTCAACTACCTTCATACTGTACCCTAGCCGGCCTAAACTTCGCGGGTCGCTGATGACAAGTCATCATATACCCATTTTTCAAGCTAATTTCACTTGTTTCGTTAGCATTTATGCACTTTCTTGCATCCTAAGTAAGTGATTTGGAGTGAAAATGCATAACTTCTCTAAATCAAGCAACCACCATGAAATTAATGTTAAATCATGAGGTTTAAGCTAATTTTGATTCAATTTTAATAGATTTATATGCCTCTTGAATTTAGTGATACTTTGAGTGGTTGTTTTGGTTTATTGTAGGTGAAGAAAAGAAAAGAAAAGGAAAAGCGTGGCCTAAGAAGTGTAGCCCAAGGAAAGGAAAGCATGGTCAAGACAAGAGGAAGTGTGCCGCATGCAAGGGGGAGGCAAACATTGCCCTCCACAAGGGCACACTGCCCTCTAAGAGGGCAACATAAGGAAACCAAACAAGGAAGGCAACTCTGCCCTGCCCACTACAAGGGCAGAGCACAAATGTGTGCCTTGGAACCAAGAAGAAGAGAACCTTGCCCTGCCCTCCACAAGGGCAGTATCGGGCTCACCAAGGAGGAAAATCAAAGGAAAAATGTCACCCATGCATGCCACAAGACTCGAACACGGACCAAGGAAGAAGCAAAGAACTAAGGTTGAGTGCCGTGCCAAGAAACTAAGGAAATTAATTGAAGGTGTGTCCCAGCCGTGTTTCGAACACGGGACAGCAAAGTGGCAACACTGCCCTGCCCTCCGCGAGGGCAGGGCAGCATTTGGATTGGTGCACAAATCTGGCGCACCACACACAAATCTGGCGCACCAATTCTCTCCTGGCAGCACCAGCACGCACCAAGATCGATCCTGGCAGAACCAAAATTTCCTGCCCTGCCCTCTGCGAGGGCAGGCAGCATCCTATGCACCAAGGAAATTTCTAGCGCACCAATTTTTGATTCTGGCGCACCAATTCTTGATTCTGGCAGCACCAAGACAAATCTGGCGCACCAACTTTTCCTGCCCTGCCCTTGGCGCGGGCAGGGCAGCATTTCACGCACCAAGGCCGCACCAGCCTACACCACGCCCGCACCAACATGCACCAAATCCTGCCCTGCCCTCCACAAGGGCAGGGCAGCCTCCTGGGAGCAACTTTTCATGGGCCGAAAATCCAAATTAAAACCCCATTTTAATTCATTCTTCACCAAATCAAAAGCCCATCCAAATCCCAAAATCCAAGAATAGAAAGTGTATAAATAGAAGCTAGTTTGATGTAATTAGGACCTTTTAGACTTACCTTTGGCTTTGCTTTTGAATTTTGCACTTTCTTTGAGCTTTGAATTTCTTGTAATTGTTCTTGAGAGACTTGACCGAGAGCTTAGAGGATTAAGGGAGAATTGAC
Source organism: Arachis hypogaea (assembly GCF_003086295.3). Lineage (NCBI taxonomy): Eukaryota > Viridiplantae > Streptophyta > Magnoliopsida > Fabales > Fabaceae > Arachis > Arachis hypogaea. The sequence goes on along the minus strand of NC_092041.1, from coordinate 64,474,598 downwards.
TGATCTCCTTCCTCATTCTTACTCGGGCAATTCTACTCTTCTGTTTCTGAGTTTTGGGTGTGTGAAATTGAGGAAATTCTGTCTCAATTCCCATCTAAAATCTCTTTAAACCCTTTTCTGCATAATTGAATTTGATTTCTGTTCTTCTACTGCTTCTTCTTTAATTTTCTGTCAATTGCTTTGATAACTCGGATCTGGGAAGGAAATTGGGTTTTAGGCTCTGCTACCTAAGCTCTTGAGTCCTGAGATCACAATTTACTTGGGTTCTTCTGTGAACCTTGCTGCACTTTACTTTAATTTTCTGTTTAAGCTTTCATTGCTTCCAATTCAATTCCTGCTATATTACTTGTGGCAATTCAAGTCTTCTTTGTTTATATTCTGCAATCCCAGTCCTCAAACCCCTTTTATATTCAAGCCATTTATCTTTCTTGCCATTTAAGTTACTGCAATTTACATTTCTTGCACTTTAAGTTTCAGTCATTTAATTTCTTGTTCTTTAAGATTCAGTCTATTTTACTTTCCTGTTCTTTAATTTACTGCAATTTCCCATCTCCCTTTACATTTCAAGCAATTTATCTTCTATTAAATACAACCCACTCAACCAAAACTTGATTCGCTTGACTAAATCAACCACTAAACTAAAATTGCTCAATCCTTCAATCCCTGTGGGATCGACCTCACTCATGTGAGTTATTATTACTTGATGCGACCCGGTACACTTGCCGGTGAGTTTTGTGTTGGATCGTTTTCCACACATCAAGTTTTTGGCGCCGTTGCCGGGGATTGAAATAGATTGACAATGATTAAGTGAAGTGGAGGTCTAGATTAAGCACTTTTTCTTTTCTGTTATTCTAATTCCTACTAACACACTAACTGTTTGAATTTTTGCTTAAACTAACAAAAACTTCATTCTAGCTATAGATTGAAGTTTCATTGGCTTTCTGGGTTTGTGTGTTTATTGTTGTGTGTTTGTATGTCAGGTACAGGAAGATCTTCCCCTATTCTCTCTGAAATTGATCAAAGAACTCTTCGGAGAATAAGAAGAGCTGAAAGAGGGAAGAACGTTATTGGAGAAGAAGAATCTGAGGAGGAATTCCAAGAAATGGAAGGAGATCCCAATCAACCAGGAGAAGGAGCCAACAATAATCAACAACAACGAAGAGTCTTGGCTTCATACACATTTGCAAATGCCAGACATTGTGGAAGTAGCATTCTTCCTCCTAATGTCAATGCAAACAATTTTGAACTAAAGCCACAACTCATCACTCTGGTTCAAAACAATTGCTCTTTTGGAGGAGGGCCTTTGGAAGATCCAAATCAACATTTGTCTACCTTCTTGAGAATCTGTGACACGGTGAAAACCAATGGTGTACCTCCTGATAGCTACAAGTTGCTGCTCTTCCCATTCTCTCTCAGAGATAAAGCCACTCAATGGCTAGAGACCTTTCCAAAAGAAAGCATCAACACCTGGGATGACTTGGTGAGCAAGTTTCTTGCTAAATTTTATCCCCCTCAAAGAATCCTAAGGTTGAAGACTGAGGTTCAAACATTCACTCAATTGGAGGCTGAGAACTTATATGAAGCATGGGAAAGATATAAGGCTCTATTGAGGAAATGTCCACCAGAGATGTTCACTGAGTAGGACAAGTTGCAGAACTTCTATGAGGGACTCACTCTTAAAGCTCAAGAAGCTCTTGATCACTCTGCCGGAGGCTCATTACAACTCATGAAAACCACAGAGGAAGCTCAAAACCTCATAGATATGGTAGCCAACAACCAATATTTCTTTGCTCATCAAAGACAACGCCAACCATCACAGAGAAGAGGAGTAATGGAGTTGGAAGGAGTGGATTCAATTTTAGCTCAAAACAAGATGATGCAGCAGTAGATTCAACAACAGTTTGAGCAAATGGCCAAAAGAATTGATGGCTTGCAAGTGGCAGCAGTGAGCACCACAAGCCAACCACCAACCACTTGGGTGCAAAATGAAGAAACTCAAGAGGAGCAACAGCAACAGCAAGTCCAATACATGCACAACCAAAATCCTGGAACAAATGAAGTCTATGGGGATACTTACAATCCATCTTGGAAGAACCATCCCAACCTCAGATGGGGAGATAACCATAATCAAAATCAACAACCATGGCAAAGAAACACAGGCCAGAACAATTGGAAAAACACAAACCATAACCCCCAGCCAAACACTAACCAAAATACATATAGAAAACGACAAAATAACTACCCCAACTCTAACCATTATCCACCCAACAACCACCCAACAAATCAAAACACCTATCATCATCCATCAACACCCCAAAACCAACCAATTTCACAAGAATCCCAGAGGATTACCAATCTAGAGCTGCTCATGGAGAAACTGATGAAGAACCAAGAATTGACAACAAAGAACCAAGAAGCCTCCATGAAGAACCTAGAGAGGCAGATTGGACAAATCTCCAAACAGATTTCTGTTGAGAAGCCATTAAGTTCACTACCTAGTGATACCATTCCCAACCCAAAGGAAGAATGCAAGGTCGTGCAACTAAGAAGTGGAAAAGTGTTAACAGAGGGTAACCAAGGAGCAACCAAGCACAATGACACTGAGCCAACAAAGAATGATGAAGCCATCAACAGGGACATGATGACCAAGAATGTCCCAGGAGAACTCACAGAAGAGAACAACAAATCACAGAATCTGAAGAAAGGAAAGCAAATCATGGAAGAACCAATTCCAAAACAGCATCAAGTGGAGAAGAGCTTAACATTACCACTGCCTTATCCACAGAGATTTCACAAAGAGACAAAGGACCAGCATTTCCACAAATTTCTTGAGACTTTCAAGAAGTTGGAAATTAACATACCTTTGGCAGAGGCTTTGGAGCAAATGCCTTTATATGCCAAGTTCTTAAAGGAGCTCATTAACAAGAAGAGACAGTGGAATGAAAAGGAGACTGTAATGCTCAGTGAAGAATGCAGTGCACTCATTAAAAAGGGACTCCCTCCCAAGCTTGAAGACCCTGGAGGTTTCTTCTTACCATGCACTATTGGAAACCTATTCATCAACAAGGGGATGTGCGATTTAGGAGCAAGCATAAATCTAATCCCACATTCTTTAGTGAAAAAGCTTGGCATAGAGGAGGTGAAACCAACACGGATGTCCTTGGAATTGGTGGACCAATCAATAGTATATCCTAAAGGGCTGATTGAGAACCTTTTAGTTAAGGTTGACAGGTTTATCTATCCAGCAGATTTTGTGATCCTGGATTCTTCAGAACATGGAAATGACTCCATAATACTTGGTCGACCATTTTTGGCCACTGCTAGAGCCATTGTGGATATAGAGCAAGGAGAGTTAACCCTCAGGATGCATGAGGAGAGCATCATCCTGAAAGTCTTTCCAGAATTACAAAGGGATGAAGAAACAAGCAAAATGAGTGATGATCTTCTTCCAAAGCAATCAACTGACAAGGAAGTAGAACAGAAAAACAAACAGATGCAAGAAGAAAAAGGGATTCAAAAGGAAGCAGGGGGGATAAGTAAGAAGGAAGGTATCACAACTCAAGTAACTGCCAAGAAAGAGAGATTAACAAGCAAGAAAAAGATGAAGAGCAAGAAAAAGGCTCACAAAGGGTGGAAGAACAAGAAAATCCCAACTGAAGGATTTTCTAAAGGTGATAAGGTGCAACTAGTGTATCAACAGCAAGGAGCAGAAGATTATTACACTGTCAACCAAATACTTTCTCTTGAGCATATGGAAATTGAGCATCAAGGCACACAGAGAAAGCTGACAGTGAGAGGTGACAAGTTGAGACATCACCAACATCAACCACCCTAAAGGGAGGTCAATGTCAAGCTAATGACAATAAAAGAGCGCTTCATGGGAGGCAACCCATGGTTTAAGATTTCTATCTTCTCTTTTATTTAATAAGCTATGATTCCTCTGAATATGATTTTGAATTTTCATGCCTGGTAAATGCACACATCGTTTTGAAGCACATGGCAAACTTCTAAGTTTGGTGTACCTTAAGGCACACCCAAGTTCATCTTTCAAAAAAAAGAGGGGGATTATTCTTAGAACATATGCATAATCCTTTTGATAAAGCATGTGACCAAACACTAAGTTTGGTGTCTGCATGTGCAACAATATTCAGAAGATCATTTCCCAATCATGGACTCAAAACCATACAGACAAGGGATCATACATCAAATTTATTTTTTTAAAAAAAAATGCATCAATTGTGAGAACGGTTTGCATTGTTAAGCCGTCCCCTCAATAAAAGATAAGTTTGGTGTTCACCAACTTTTAGCATTTTATTTAGGGACACAATTGATCACAAAAAAAATTTTTAAATAACTATTAAACAAACCAAAACAATTTATTTTATTCTTGCAAATAAATTGCCAATGATTATATTAATGTTCTAAGCTAGATGTTTTGGTTCAGGTGGGAGAAAAAGATTAAAGACAAAAACTAGGAGAGGTCACGGCTAGGAGAAGCTATGTGAGGAAGGTCACATGTGCCTAGGAGAACGTGCTCATGGGGAACAAAATTTGCATGCATGCAACATTGAATACCGAGGTACATGCAGCCAATGGAAGAAGGATCCTCGTCAAAGCCTCAACAACACATGCAAGCCGTCCATCTCATGCATTCCTTGAATGAGCAAATCAATCTTAACCCTTCATGAGTACCAACGAGTCCCTCTCTCTCTCATTATGGTTTTGTTGGAAGGATTGAAGAATTCACCTATAAGTAGTCGTTGGCACCAACACGGTATACACATTCTCATTCAAGCCACTTTCATATGAAAACCATACTCTCTTCAACTTCCAAAACCAACATAATTCCCTTACCTCACACATCAAAACCGAACCAAAACTCTTCCCAAATACAACACATATTTCGTCTACTCTCACTTCCTCTTTCTTTTCACTTCAATTTCAATGGCCTCCTCAAGCTCAAAAAGAAGGCCGGGAAAAGAACCTATGGTAACCGAACCTCCATCATTTGATGCAAGCAAGTTTAGATCCCAATTCCATGAAGGGAGATATCATAGGTTCATGGAGGCAAAGAATGTCATCTATGAGAAAGGCCTTGATTTGAGGGAAGGAGAATACCCCATCATGAGGCAAATTACTAGAGAAAGAAGGTGGGAACTCTTGTGTGCTCCTCTGACTGACATCAGTGCAGTAATGATCAGGGAATTCTATGCAAATGCTGCAAAAGAAAACAAAAATAGTGCTCCCTACACAAGTTATGTCAGAGGAGTTGAAGTGAGTTTTAGCCCAGCTGCTATCACAAGAGCCCTCAAGTTGAGAACCATAACCTATGCAGAGCCTAGTTATGAGGCTAGATTGCAAATGAAAAATAATCCTGATGAGATCCTGCAGGGGTTATGCGTGGAAAATACAGATTGGGAAAGAGATTCAAAGGGAATTCCAAGTCACATAAGGAGGATAAATCTTACTCCTGTGGCTAAGGGATGGTATGAAATAGTGAGGAGATCTATCCTCCCTACTGGAAACGCCTCTTGGGTCACAATCAAACGAGCACTCTTGACATACTGCATCTTGCATGGAGGTGAGATCAACCTTGCACAACTCATAGCCGACAGTATTCAAGAAATGGCCGATAGCACAAGCAATTCAAAAGGTCTTGGACATCCAAGCACCATCCAAAGGTTATGTGACAAAGCTGGAGTAATCTTTGAAGATGAGGACACAACAAAAGTGAATAAAGGGAAATGGATTACCAAGAAGAGCATGGAGGGAACGAATGAAGAAGAAAATCAAGAAGGGGTAGTAGCTCCTAGACAAAGGAGATCACAAAGAGAGGAAGGACGAAATCAAGCTTATGATGCCATAGATATGAGCCAATTACAAAGATCAATTGAAGAACTATCTCAGCAACTCATGCAGGCTCAACAAGGCCAAAATCAGGAGGGCCGAGAGAAATATCTAGAGCCCCATCTTGAATTTATGGAGCAATTTTTGAAAGAAAAAGAGGAACGAGAAGCTTGGCAGCATCAAATGGAGGAGAAACAAGAGAGATGGCAACAACAAATGATGACTCAGCAGCAAGAATTTCAAGCACAGATTCTTGAAGGACAAAAAGAGCAATACAAAGAATTCAAGGAATCATATGATAAGCTGTATTTTAGTCAAGCTAAAGCAGAGGAATATAGTCACAACCTGTATCAATGGAAGAATGTTCATCATACCCTGGGAGAAGTTAGACACGTACAAAGAATGGAGAATGATGAAAACATGCAAGCAAGGTTGGAGTACTTAACCCACAATCTGCCAACACTCAATCCTGAGATCAAGCCATTTGAACAATGCCCTGAATTTTTAGCCAAGCAACAAGCAAGATCTCATCAATATACTGAGTCAACCTTTAAAAGATTGGAAGATTTTGGGCTCTCAGGACTCTTAGATTCTGTTTGGGGTAGAAGATGTCCTGGTGAAGAGATCCGAGATTATTCCAAGACAGGGAAGAGAAAGAAGAAGAAGGGAGAATCAAGCAGCAGCCACGACCATTAGAAGGTGGCAAAGTTCTTTCATATTTTCTCTTTCATGTCTTTAATAAGGAGATGCATGTCTGAAACATGATATGCCTCCATCAATTATTTCTTTTACTTTATGCAATTTCTGTTCTTTGCTTTTCATTTTAGTTAGTTAATAAATAGCTAGAAAAATGCTAAGTCTGCACAATGCTTGTTATCCATCACTTAGCTTGAAAATTGCTTTGTTTCCCATATGCTTAAATAAAAGAGTTTGGTTTGAATTGAAAAGTGAAATATCCAATGATGCATAAGTATGAATGGAAGTTGGTGGTGGTATATGTGTTTGATTAAATGCATGACTCATGAAATAATTGTTGCATAATATCATTCTCATTCAATTGTGAGTTAGCTTGCTGTTACAAAGACTCTTATCAACAATGAAAAAACCCTTGGTAACAAAAACAGAAAGAAAAGGGAAAGAAAAAGCCAAAATGGCAAGAAAAACAAAGAATAAAGGTTGGACACCAATAGCTTGAACCTTAGGACATATGCCTGTGGTGTTCTTGTACTAAGATCTGCTTGGATGAGTAAATTCTAAGGGGTATTTTAAAACCCGGTCACTTAGATCAACTGATTTGGGATGGCCAATTGAAAATCCACAATAAAGAGCAACTTAGATACAGAACATTTAGTTATCCAAAGAGATGCTGGGCATTAATGATCCTAGGAAGAATTAGTGAGTCAAGTGTCTGTGGTGGAGAGATGTTGAGTAAAAGAAAGAAACAAATAAAGCCAAAGGCTGTTACTACAACATTTGACACCAAACCTCCAAAAAAAAAATAATAAGCTTGTAAGCATTGTAAGCCAAGAAAAGTTAGCAAGGGAGGAATCAAAAAAGTGAGTCTTATAACAGCAAGTTTAGCAAACCTTTGATGCAAAATGTATATCATGTAACAGCAACAATAATTGAGTTATCATTGTCTGCATAATGACCCCATAGATTAAGTTCTGCTATATGCCTAATAAGGATATGTATTCTTTTCTTATTCACTTCAATTTTTCTTAGTTTTGATGCTTGCTTGGGGACAAGCAAGATTTAAGTTTGGTGTTGTGATGACAAGTCATCATATACCCATTTTTCAAGCTAATTTCACTTGTTTTGTTAGCATTTATGCACTTTCTTGCATCCTAAGTAAGTGATTTGGAGTGAAAATGCATAACTTCTCTAAATCAAGCAACCACCATGAAATTAATGTTAAATCATGAGGTTTAAGCTAATTTTGATTGAATTTTAATAGATTTATAAGCCTCTTGAATTTAGTGATACTTTGAGTGGTTGTTTTGGTTTATTGTAGGTGAAGAAAAGAAAAGAAAAGGAAAAGCGTGGCCTAAGAAGTGTAGCCCAAGGAAAGGAAAGCGTGGTCAAGACAAGAGGAAGTGTTCCGCATGCAAGGGGGAGGCAAACATTGCCCTCCACAAGGGCACACTGCCCTCTAAGAGGGCAACATAAGGAAACCAAACAAGGAAGGCAACTCTGCCCTGCCCACTACAAGGGCAGAGCACAAATGTGTGCCTTGGAACCAAGAAGAAGAGAACCTTGCCCTGCCCTCCACAAGGGCAGTATCGGGCTCACCAAGGAGGAAAATCAAAGGAAAAATGTCACCCATGCATGCCACAAGACTCGAACACGGACCAAGGAAGAAGCAAAGAACTAAGGTTGAGTGCCGTGCCAAGAAACCAAGGAAATTAATTGAAGGTGTGTCCCAGCCGTGTTTCGAACACGGGACAGCAAAGTGGCAACACTGCCCTGCCCTCCGCGAGGGCAGGGCAGCAATTGGATTGGTGCACAAATCTGGCGCACCACACACAAATCTGGCGCACCAATTCTCTCCTGGCAGCACCAGCACGCACCAAGATCGATCCTGGCAGCACCAAAATTTCCTGCCCTGCCCTCTGCGAGGGCAGGGCAGCATCCTATGCACCAAGGAAATTTCTGGCGCACCAATTTTTGATTCTGGCGCACCAATTCTTGATTCTGGCAGCACCAAGACAAATCTGGCGCACCAACTTTTCCTGCCCTGCCCTTGGCGCGGGCAGGGCAGCATTTCACGCACCAAGGCCGCACCAGCCTGCACCACGCCCGCACCAACATGCACCAAATCCTGCCCTGCCCTCCACAAGGGCAGGGCAGCCTCCTGGGAGCAACTTTTCATGGGCCGAAAATCCAAATTAAAACCCCATTTTAATTCATTTCTTCACCAAATCAAAAGCCCATCCAAATCCCAAAATCCAAGAATAGAAAGTGTATAAATAGAAGCTAGTTTGATGTAGGACCTTTTAGACTTACCTTTGGCTTTGCTTTTGAATTTTGCACTTTCTTTGAGCTTTGAATTTCTTGTAATTGTTCTTGAGAGACTTGACCGAGAGCTTAGAGGATTAAGGGAGAATTGACTGATCTCCTTGCTCATTCTTACTCGGGCAATTCTACTCTTCTGTTTCTGAGTTTTGGGTGTGTGAAATTGAGGAAATTCTGTCTCAATTCCCATCTAAAATCTCTTTAAACCCTTTTCTGCATAATTGAATTTGATTTCTGTTCTTCTACTGCTTCTTCTTTAATTTTCTGTCAATTGCTTTGATAACTCGGATCTGGGAAGGAAATTGGGTTTTAGGCTCTGCTACCTAAGCTCTTGAGTCTTGAGATCACAATTTACTTGGGTTCTTCTGTGAACCTTGCTGCACTTTACTTTAATTTTCTGTTTAAGCTTTCATTGCTTCCAATTCAATTCCTGCTATATTACTTGTGGCAATTCAAGTCTTCTTTGTTTATATTCTGCAATCCCAGTCCTCAAACCCCTTTTATATTCAAGCCATTTATCTTTCTTGCCATTTAAGTTACTGCAATTTACATTTCTTGCACTTTAAGTTTCAGTCATTTAATTTCTTGTTCTTTAAGATTCAGTCTATTTTACTTTCCTGTTCTTTAATTTACTGCAATTTCCCCTCTCCCTTTACATTTCAAGCAATTTATCTTCTGTTAAATACAACCCACTCAACCAAAACTTGATTCGCTTGACTAAATCAACCACTAAACTAAAATTGCTCAATCCTTCAATCCCTGTGGGATCGACCTCACTCATGTGAGTTATTATTACTTGATGCGACCCGGTACACTTGCCGGTGAGTTTTGTGTTGGATCGTTTTCCACACATCAAGTTTTGGCTTTCTGGGTTTGTGTGTTTATTGTTGTGTGTTTGTATGTCAGGTACAGGAAGATCTTCCCCTATTCTCTCTGAAATTGATCAAAGAACTCTTCGGAGAATAAGAAGAGCTGAAAGAGGGAAGAACGTTATTGGAGAAGAAGAATCTGAGGAGGAATTCCAAGAAATGGAAGGAGATCCCAATCAACCAGGAGAAGGAGCCAACAATAATCAACAACAACGAAGAGTCTTGGCTTCATACACATTTGCAAATGCCAGACATTGTGGAAGTAGCATTCTTCCTCCTAATGTCATTGCAAACAATTTTGAACTAAAGCCACAACTCATCACTCTGGTTCAAAACAATTGCTCTTTTGGAGGAGGGCTTTTGGAAGATCCAAATCAACATTTGTCTACCTTCTTGAGAATCTGTGACACGGTGAAAACCAATGGTGTACCTCCTGATAGCTACAAGTTGCTGCTTTTCCCATTCTCTCTCAGAGATAAAGCCACTCAATGGCTAGAGACCTTTCTAAAAGAAAGCATCAACACTTGGGATGACTTGGTGAGCAAGTTTCTTGCTAAATTTTATCCCCCTCAAAGAATCCTAAGGTTGAAGACTGAGGTTCAAACATTCACTCAATTGGAGGCTGAGAACTTATATGAAGCATGGGAAAGATATAAGGCTCTATTGAGGAAATGTCCACCAGAGATGTTCACTGAGTGGGACAAGTTGCAGAACTTCTATGAGGTACTCACTCTTAAAGCTCAAGAAGCTCTTGATCACTCTGCCGGAGGCTCATTACAACTCATGAAAACCACAGAGGAAGCTCAAAACCTCATAGATATGGTGGCCAACAACCAATATTTCTTTGCTCATCAAAGACAACGCCAACCATCACAGAGAAGAGGAGTAATGGAGTTGGAAGGAGTGGATTCAATTTTAGCTCAAAACAAGATGATGCAGCAGCAGATTCAACAACAGTTTGAGCAAATGGCCAAAAGAATTGATGGCTTGCAAGTGGCAGCAGTGAGCACCACAAGCCAACCACCAACCACTTGGGTGCAAAATGAAGAAACTCAAGAGGAGCAACAGCAAGAGCAAGTCCAATACATGCACAACCAAAATCCTGGAACAAATGAAGTCTATGGGGATACTTACAATCCATCTTGGAAGAACCATCCCAACCTCAGATGGGGAGATAACCATAATCAAAATCAACAACCATGGCAAAGAAACACAGGCCAGAACAATTGGAAAAACACAAACCATAACCCCCAGCCAAACACTAACCAAAATACATATAGAAAACCACAAAATAACTACCCCAACTCTAACCATTATCCACCCAACAACCACCCAACAAATCAAAACACCTATCATCATCCATCAACACCCCAAAACCAACCAATTTCACAAGAATCCCAGAGGATTACCAATCTAGAGCTGCTCATGGAGAAACTGATGAAGAACCAAGAATTGACAACAAAGAACCAAGAAGCCTCCATGAAGAACCTAGAGAGGCAGATTGGACAAATCTCCAAACAGATTTCTGTTGAGAAGCCATCAAGTTCACTACCTAGTGACACCATTCCCAACCCAAAGGAAGAATGCAAGGTCGTGCAACTAAGAAGTGGAAAAGTGTTAACAGAGGGTAACCAAGGAGCAACCAAGCACAATGACACTGAGCCAACAAAGAATGATGAAGCCATCAACAGGGACATGATGACCAAGAATGTCCCAGGAGAACTCACAGAAGAGAACAACAAATCACAGAATCTGAAGAAAGGAAAGCAAATCATGGAAGAACCAATTCCAAAACAGCATCAAGTGGAGAAGAGCTTAACATTACCACTGCCTTATCCACAGAGATTTCACAAAGAGACAAAGGACCAGCATTTCCACAAATTTCTTAAGACTTTCAAGAAGCTGGAAATTAACATACCTTTGGCAGAGGCTTTGGAGCAAATGCCTTTATATGCCAAGTTCTTAAAGGAGCTCATTAACAAGAAGAGACAGTAGAATGAAAAGGAGACTGTAATGCTCAGTGAAGAATGCAGTGCACTCATTAAAAAGGGACTCCCTCCCAAGCTTGAAGACCCTGGAGGTTTCTTCTTACCATGCACTATTGGAAACCTATTCATCAACAAGGGGATATGTGATTTAGGAGCAAGCATAAATCTAATCCCATATTCTTTAGTGAAAAAGCTTGGCATAGAGGAGGTGAAACCAACACAGATGTCCTTGGAATTGGTGGACCAATCAATAGTATATCCTAAAGGGCTGATTGAGAACCTTTTAGTTAAGGTTGACAGGTTTATCTATCCAGCAGATTTTGTGATCCTGGATTCTTCAGAACATGGAAATGACTCCATAATACTTGGTCGACCATTTTTTGCCACTGCTAGAGCCATTGTGGATATAGAGCAAGGAGAGTTAACCCTCAGGATGCATGAGGAGAGCATCATCCTGAAAGTCTTTCCAGAATTACAAAGGGATGAAGAAACAAGCAAAATGAGTGATGATCTTCTTCCAAAGCAATCAACTGACAAGGAAGTAGAACAGAAAAACAAACAGATGCAAGAAGAAAAAGGGATTCAAAAGGAAGCAGGGGGGATAAGTAAGAAGGAAGGTATCACAACTCAAGTAACTGCCAAGAAAGAGAGATTAACAAGCAAGAAAAAGATGAAGAGCAAGAAAAAGGCTCACAAAGGGTGGAAGAACAAGAAAATCCCAACTGAAGGATTTTCTAAAGGTGATAAGGTGCAACTAGTGTATCAATAGCAAGGAGCAGAAGATTATTACACTGTCAACCAAATACTTTCTCTTGAGCATATGGAAATTGAGCATCAAGGCACACAGAGAAAGCTGACAGTGAGAGGTGACAAGTTGAGACATCACCAACATCAACCACCCTAAAGGGAGGTCAATGTCAAGCTAATGACAATAAAAGAGCGCTTCATGGGAGGCAACCCATGGTTTAAGATTTCTATCTTCTCTTTTATTTAATAAGCTATGATTCCTCTGAATATGATTTTGAATTTTCATGCCTGGTAAATGCACACATCGTTTTGAAGCACATGGCAAACTTCTAAGTTTGGTGTACCTTAAGGCACACCCAAGTTCATCTTTCAAAAAAAAGAGGGGGATTATTCTTAGAACATATGCATAATCCTTTTGATAAAGCATGTGACCAAACACTAAGTTTGGTGTCTGCATGTGCAACAATATTCAGAAGATCATTTCCCAATCATGGACTCAAAACCATACAGATAAGGGATCATACATCAAATTTTTTTTTTTTAAAAAAAATGCATCAATTGTGAGAACGGTTTGCATTGTTAAGCCGTCCCCTCAATAAAAGATAAGTTTGGTGTTCACCAACTTTTAGCATTTTATTTAGGGACACAATTGATCACAAAAAAAAATTTTAAATAACTATTAAACAAACCAAAACAATTTATTTTATTCTTGCAAATAAATTGCCAATGATTATATTAATGTTCTAAGCTAGATGTTTTGGTTCAGGTGGGAGAAAAAGATTAAAGACAAAAACTAGGAGAGGTCACGGCTAGGAGAAGCTATGTGAGGAAGGTCACATGTGCCTAGGAGAACGTGCTCATGGGGAACAAAATTTGCATGCATGCAACATTGAACACCGAGGTACATGCAGCCAATGGAAGAAGGATCCTCGTCAAAGCCTCAACAACACATGCAAGCCGTCCATCTCATGCATTCCTTGAATGAGCAAATCAATCTTAACCTTTCATGAGCACCAACGAGTCCCTCTCTCTCTCATTATGGTTTTGTTGGAAGGATTGAAGAATTCACCTATAAGTAGCCGTTGGCACCAACACGGTATACACATTCTCATTCAAGCCACTTTCATATGAAAACCATACTCTCTTCCACTTCCAAAACCAACATAATTCCCTTACCTCACACATCAAAACCGAACCAAAACTCTTCCCAAATACAACACATATTTTGTCTACTCTCACTTCCTCTTTCTTTTCACTTCAATTTCAATGGCCTCCTCAAGCTCAAAAAGAAGGCCGGGAAAAGAACCTATGGTAACCGAACCTCCATCATTTGATGCAAGCAAGTTTAGATCCCAATTCCATGAAGGGAGATATCATATGTTCATGGAGGCAAAGAATGTCATCTATGAGAAAGGCCTTGATTTGAGGGAAGGAGAATACCCCATCATGAGGCAAATTACTAGAGAAAGAAGGTGGGAACTCTTGTGTGCTCCTCTGACTGACATCAGTGCAGTAATGATCAGGGAATTCTATGCAAATGCTGCAAAAGAAAACAAAAATAGTGCTCCCTACACAAGTTATGTCAGAGGAGTTGAAGTGAGTTTTAGCCCAGCTGCTATCACAAGAGCCCTCAAGTTGAGAACCATAACCTATGCAGAGCCTAGTTATGAGGCTAGATTGCAAATGAAAAATAATCCTGATGAGATCCTGCAGGGGTTATGCGTGGAAAATACAGATTGGGAAAGAGATTCAAAGGGAATTCCAAGTCACATAAGGAGGATAAATCTTACTCCTGTGGCTAAGGGATGGTATGAAATAGTGAGGAGATCTATCCTCCCTACTGGAAACGCCTCTTGGGTCACAATCAAACGAGCACTCTTGACATACTGCATCTTGCATGGAGGTGAGATCAACCTTGCACAACTCATAGCCGACAGTATTCAAGAAATGGCCGATAGCACAAGCAATTCAAAAGGTCTTGGACATCCAAGCACCATCCAAAGGTTATGTGACAAAGCTGGAGTAATCTTTGAAGATGAGGACACAACAAAAGTGAATAAAGGGAAATGGATTACCAAGAAGAGCATGGAGGGAACGAATGAAGAAGAAAATCAAGAAGGGGTAGTAGCTCCTAGACAAAGGAGATCACAAAGAGAGGAAGGACGAAATCAAGCTTATGATGCCATAGATATGAGCCAATTACAAAGATCAATTGAAGAACTATCTCAGCAACTCATGCAGGCTCAACAAGGCCAAAATCAGGAGGGCCGAGAGAAATATCTAGAGCCCCATCTTGAATTTATGGAGCAATTTTTGAAAGAAAAAGAGGAACGAGAAGCTTGGCAGCATCAAATGGAGGAGAAACAAGAGAGATGGCAACAACAAATGATGACTCAGCAGCAAGAATTTCAAGCACAGATTCTTGAAGGACAAAAAGAGCAATACAAAGAATTCAAGGAATCATATGATAAGCTGTATTTTAGTCAAGCTAAAGCAGAGGAATATAGTCACAACCTGTATCAATGGAAGAATGTTCATCATACCCTGGGAGAAGTTAGACACGTACAAAGAATGGAGAATGATGAAAACATGCAAGCAAGGTTGGAGTACTTAACCCACAATCTGCCAACACTCAATCCTGAGATCAAGCCATTTGAACAATGCCCTGAATTTTTAGCCAAGCAACAAGCAAGATCTCATCAATATACTGAGTCAACCTTTAAAAGATTGGAAGATTTTGGGCTCTCAGGACTCTTAGATTCTGTTTGGGGTAGAAGATGTCCTGGTGAAGAGATCCGAGATTATTCCAAGACAGGGAAGAGAAAGAAGAAGAAGGGAGAATCAAGCAGCAGCCACGACCATTAGAAGGTGGCAAAGTTCTTTCATATTTTCTCTTTCATGTCTTTAATAAGGAGATGCATGTCTGAAACATGATATGCCTCCATCAATTATTTCTTTTACTTTATGCAATTTCTGTTCTTTGCTTTTCATTTTAGTTAGTTAATAAATAGCTAGAAAAATGCTAAGTCTGCACAATGCTTGTTATCCATCACTTAGCTTGAAAATTGCTTTGTTTCCCATATGCTTAAATAAAAGAGTTTGGTTTGAATTGAAAAGTGAAATATCCAATGTTGCATAAGTATGAATGGAAGTTGGTGGTGGTATATGTGTTTGATTAAATGCATGACTCATGAAATAATTGTTGCATAATATCATTCTCATTCAATTGTGAGTTAGCTTGCTGTTACAAAGACTCTTATCAACAATGAAAAAACCCTTGGTAACAAAAACAGAAAGAAAAGGGAAAGAAAAAGCCAAAATGGCAAGAAAAACAAAGAATAAAGGTTGGACACCAATAGCTTGAACCTTAGGACATATGCCTGTGGTGTTCTTGTACTAAGATCTGCTTGGATGAGTAAATTCTAAGGGGTATTTTAAAACCCGGTCACTTAGATCAACTGATTTGGGATGGCCAATTGAAAATCCACAATAAAGAGCAACTTAGATACAGAACATTTAGTTATCCAAAGAGATGATGGGCATCAATGATCCTAGGAAGAATTAGTGAGCCAAGTGTCTGTGGTGGAGAGATGTTGAGTAAAAGAAAGAAACAAATAAAGCCAAAGGCTGTTATTACAACATTTGACACCAAACCTCCAAAAAAAAAAATAATAAGCTTGTAAGCATTGTAAGCCAAGAAAAGTTAGCAAGGGAGGAATCAAAAAAGTGAGTCTTATAACAGCAAGTTTAGCAAACCTTTGATGCAAAATGTATATCATGTAACAGCAACAATAATTGAGTTATCATTGTCTGCATAATGACCCCATAGATTAAGTTCTGCTATATGCCTAATAAGGATATGTATTCTTTTCTTATTCACTTCAATTTTTCTTAGTTTTGATGCTTGCTTGGGGACAAGCAAGATTTAAGTTTGGTGTTGTGATGACAAGTCATCATATACCCATTTTTCAAGCTAATTTCACTTGTTTTGTTAGCATTTATGCACTTTCTTGCATCCTAAGTAAGTGATTTGGAGTGAAAATGCATAACTTCTCTAAATCAAGCAACCACCATGAAATTAATGTTAAATCATGAGGTTTAAGCTAATTTTGATTGAATTTTAATAGATTTATAAGCCTCTTGAATTTAGTGATACTTTGAGTGGTTGTTTTGGTTTATTGTAGGTGAAGAAAAGAAAAGAAAAGGAAAAGCGTGGCCTAAGAAGTGTAGCCCAAGGAAAGGAAAGCGTGGTCAAGACAAGAGGAAGTGTGCCGCATGCAAGGGGGAGGCAAACATTGCCCTCCACAAGGGCACACTGCCCTCTAAGAGGGCAACATAAGGAAACCAAACAAGGAAGGCAACTCTGCCCTGCCCACTACAAGGGCAGAGCACAAATGTGTGCCTTGGAACCAAGAAGAAGAGAACCTTGCCCTGCCCTCCACAAGGGTAGTATCGGGCTCACCAAGGAGGAAAATCAAAGGAAAAATGTCACCCATGCATGCCACAAGACTCGAACACGGACCAAGGAAGAAGCAAAGAACTAAGGTTGAGTGCCGTGCCAAGAAACCAAGGAAATTAATTGAAGGTGTGTCCCAGCCGTGTTTCGAACACGGGACAGCAAAGTGGCAACACTGCCCTGCCCTCCGCGAGGGCAGGGCAGCATTTGGATTGGTGCACAAATCTGGCGCACCACACACAAATCTGGCGCACCAATTCTCTCCTGGCAGCACCAGCACGCACCAAGATCGATCCTGGCAGCACCAAAATTTCCTGCCCTGCCCTCTGCGAGGGCAGGGCAGCATCCTATGCACCAAGGAAATTTCTGGCGCACCAATTTTTGATTCTGGCGCACCAATTCTTGATTCTGGCAGCACCAAGACAAATCTGGCGCACCAACTTTTCCTGCCCTGCCCTTGGCGCGGGCAGGGCAGCATTTCACGCACCAAGGCCGCACCAGCCTGCACCACGCCCGCACCAACATGCACCAAATCCTGCCCTGCCCTCCACAAGGGCAGGGCAGCCTCCTGGGAGCAACTTTTCATGGGCCGAAAATCCAAATTAAAACCCCATTTTAATTCATTTCTTCACCAAATCAAAAGCCCATCCAAATCCCAAAATCCAAGAATAGAAAGTGTATAAATAGAAGCTAGTTTGATGTAATTAGGACCTTTTAGACTTACCTTTGGCTTTGCTTTTGAATTTTGCACTTTCTTTGAGCTTTGAATTTCTTGTAATTGTTCTTGAGAGACTTGACCGAGAGCTTAGAGGATTAAGGGAGAATTGACTGATCTCCTTGCTCATTCTTACTCGGGCAATTCTACTCTTCTGTTTCTGAGTTTTGGGTGTGTGAAATTGAGGAAATTCTGTCTCAATTCCCATCTAAAATCTCTTTAAACCCTTTTCTGCATAATTGAATTTGATTTCTGTTCTTCTACTGCTTCTTCTTTAATTTTCTGTCAATTGCTTTGATAACTCGGATCTGGGAAGGAAATTGGGTTTTAGGCTCTGCTACCTAAGCTCTTGAGTCCTGAGATCACAATTTACTTGGGTTCTTCTGTGAACCTTGCTGCACTTTACTTTAATTTTCTGTTTAAGCTTTCATTGCTTCCAATTCAATTCCTGCTATATTACTTGTGGCAATTCAAGTCTTCTTTGTTTATATTCTGCAATCCCAGTCCTCAAACCCCTTTTATATTCAAGCCATTTATCTTTCTTGCCATTTAAGTTACTGCAATTTACATTTCTTGCACTTTAAGTTTCAGTCATTTAATTTCTTGTTCTTTAAGATTCAGTCTATTTTACTTTCCTGTTCTTTAATTTACTGCAATTTCCCCTCTCCCTTTACATTTCAAGCAATTTATCTTCTGTTAAATACAACCCACTCAACCAAAACTTGATTCGCTTGACTAAATCAACCACTAAACTAAAATTGCTCAATCCTTCAATCCCTGTGGGATCGACCTCACTCATGTGAGTTATTATTACTTGATGCGACCCGGTACACTTGCCGGTGAGTTTTGTGTTGGATCGTTTTCCACACATCAGTCACGACTAGTGGCTATTTACTTATGTTATATATATCTATCTGTTATCTATCTCTTAATCTCCTTTATGCCTTGTCCGTATATCGCTTTCGGCTTCACGTTTTATCTTTTCGATGTCGAAACGTGAGTGATACGTCTTCGCGATTTTATTTCTACTCTTTTCAGGCTTCTCGATTAATACTCCTTTCGAAATTACCTATATTTATATATTAAAAATCCACCTGAGAGCTGTACCACCGTAATATCATTGACTTATGACTCGAGCATAAGGATTTGAATATTAGGGTGTTACACACATCCTTCCACTCTTTCCCAAAAACCCACCTACCTTCAAATTCAAATTTCTTTCCCACCCAAACCCACCCTAAATGGCCAAACCTACCCCCTCTCCTCTCCCTTATAAACCCCTCCATTCTCCTTAATTTTCACACAACACAAACCTCTCTTCTCCTTCTTGGTCGAATACACCTCTCCCTCTCTCCTCTATATTTTCTTCTTCTTCTTCTTCTTTTCTTTGTTCTCTTGCTCGAGGGCGAGCAATATTTTAAGTTTGGTGTGGTAAAAGCATAAGCTTTTTGTTTTTCCATTATCATTGATTGCACCTAAGGCTGGAGAATCCTCTAGAAAAGGGAAAGGGAAGACAAAAGCTTCCACCTCTGAGTCATGGGAGATGGAAAGATTCATCTCCAAAGCCCATGAAAACCACTTCTATGATGTTGTGGCCAAGAAGAAGGTGATCCCCGAGGTCCCTTTAAAGCTCATGAAAAATGAGTACCCGGAGATCCGATATGAGATCCAAAGAAGAGGTTGGGAAGTTCTAACCAACCCCATCCAACAAGTCAGAATCTTAATGGTTCAAGAGTTCTATGCCAATGCATGGATCATTAGGAACCATGATCAAAGTAAGAACCCAAACCCAAAGAATTATCTTACAATGGTTAGGGGGAAATAATTAGATTTTAGTCTCGAAAATGTGAGGTTGGCGTTCAACTTACCCATGATGCAAGGAGATGCACGCCCCTACACTAGAAGGGTCAACTTTAATCAAAGGTTGGACCAAGTCCTTATGGACATATGTGTGGAAGGAGGTCAATAGAAAAGAGACTCCAAAGGCAAGCCGGTTCGACTAAGAAGACTGGACCTCAAGCCTGTGGCTAGAGGATGGTTGGAGTTCATTCAACGCTCCATCATCCCCACTAGCAACTGATCTGAAGTTACTGTGGATCGGGCCATCATGATTCATAGCATCATGATTGGAGAGGAAGTAGAAGTTCATGAAGTCATCTCCCATGAATTCTACAAAATAGCCGATAAGTCCTCTACCTTGGCAAGGCTAGCTTTTCCTCATCTTATTGCCATCTATGTTACTCAGCTGGAGTTATCATAGAAGGAGACATCCTCGTTGAGGAGGACAAGCCCATCACTAAGAAAAGGATGGAGCAAACAAGCGAGCCCACTCATGGAACCCAAGAGACGCATGAGGAAGCTCATCACCAAGAAATCCCGGAGATGCCTCAAGGGATGCACTTTCCTCCCAACAACTATTGGGAACAACTCAACACTTCCTTAGAAGATTTGAGTTACAATGTGGATTAATTAAGGGTGGAACATCAAGAGCACTCCATCATCCTCCACGAAATTAGAGAAGATCAAAGAGCAATAAGGGAGGAGCAACAAAGGCAAGGAAGAGACATAGAAGAACTCAAAGACATCATTGGTTCTTCAAAAAGAAAGCGCCACCATCACTAAGGTGGACTCATTCCTTGTTCTTAAATTTTTCTGCTTTTCGGTTTTTATGTTTAATTGTTTATCTATGTTTGTGTCTTCATTAAATGATCAATAGTATTTAGTAACTGTGTTTTAAAGCTATGAATAATTCCCTAAATCCTTCACCTCTCTTAAAAGAAAAATGTTTTTAATTCAAAAGAACAAGAAGTACATGAATTTCGAAAATTGTCCTTGAAATTAGTTTAATTATATTGATGTGGTGGCAATACTTTTTGTTTTCTGAATGAATGCTTGAACAGTGAATATTTTTGATCTTGTTGTTTATGAATGCTAAAATTTTTGGCTCTTGAAAGAATGATGAACAAAGAAAAATGTTATTGACAATCTGAAAAATCATGAAATTGATTCTTGAAGCAAGAAAAAGCAGTGAAAAAGCAAAAGCTTGCAAAAAAAATTTGGCGAAAAAAAGAAAAAGAAAAAGAAAAAGCAAGCAGAAAAAGCCAACAGCCCTTAAAATCAAAAGGCAAGGATAAAAAGGATCCAAGGCTTTGAGCATCAATGGATAGGAGGGCCCAAGGAAATAAAATCCAGGCCTAAGCGGCTGAATCAAGCTGTCCCTGACCATGTGCTTGTGGCATGCAGGTCCAACTGAAAAGCTTGAGACTGAGTGGTTAAAGTCGTGATCCAAAGCAAAAAGAGTGTGCTTAAGTGCTCTAGACACCTCTAACTGGGGACTCTAGCAATGTTGAGTCACAATCTGAAAAGGTTCACCCAGTCATGTGTCTGTGCCATTTATGTATTCGGTGGTAATACTGGAAAACAAAATGCTTAGGGCCACGGCCAAGACTCATAATAGTAGCTGTGTTCAAGAATCAACAAACTTAACTAGGAGAATCAATAACACTATCTGAAATTCTAAGTTCCTATAGATGCCAATCATTATAAACTTCAAAGGAGAAAGTGAGATGCCAAAACTGTTCAAAAGCAAAAAGCTACAAGTCCCGCTCATCTAGTTAGAACTAATTTTCATTGATATTCTGGGATTTATAGTATATTCTCTTCTTTTTATCCTAATTGATTTTCAGTTGCTTGTGGACAAGCAACAATTTATGTTTGGTGTTGTGATGAGCGGATAATTTATACGCTTTTTGGCATTATTTTTAGGTAGTTTTTAGTATGATCTAGTTACTTTTAGGGATGTTTTCATTAGTTTTTATGCTAAATTCACATTTCTGGACTTTACTATGAGTTTGTGTGTTTTTCTGTGATTTCAGGTATTTTCTGGCAGAAATTGAGGGACCTGAGCAAAACTCTGATAGGAGGCTGACAAAGGACTGCTAATGCTGTTGGAATCTAACCTCCTTACACTCAAAATGGATTTTCTGGAGCTACAGAATTCCAAATGCGCATTCTCAATGGCTTTGGAAAGTAGACATCCAGAGCTTTCCAGCAATATATAATAGACCATACTTTATTCGAGATTTGACGATGTCAACTGGCGCTCAACGCCAGTTCCATGCTGCATTCTAGAGTCAAAAGCCAGAAACACGTCACGAACTAGAGTTGAACGCCCAAAACACGTTACAACTTGGCGTTCAACTCCAAGAGAAGCCTCAGCTCGTGGATAGATCAAGCTCAGCCCAAGCACACACCAAGTGGGCCCCATAAGTGAATTTATGCATCAATTACTTACCTTTGTAAACCCTAGTAGCTAGTTTAGTATAAATAAAACTTTTTACTAGTTTATTAGATATCCTGGATTGTATTTTGATCCGGTGATCACGTTTTGGGGGCTGGCCATTCGGCCATTCCTGAACCTTCACAATTATGTATATTCAACGGTGGAGTTTCTACACACCATAGATTAAGGGTGTGGAGCTCTGCTGTACCTCAAGTTTCAATACAATTACTACTATTTTCTATTCAATTTGACTTATTCTTATTCTAAGATATTCGTTGCACTTCACCATGATGAATGTGATGATCCGTGACACTCATCATCATTCTCACCTATGAACGCGTGACTGACAACCACTTTCGTTCTACCTTAAACCGGGCGCATATCTCTTGGATTCCTTAATCAGAATCTTCGTGGTATAAACTAGAATTGATGGCGGCATTCATGGGAATCCAGAAAGTCTAACCTTGTCTGTGGTATTTCAAGTAGGATTCTGGGATTGAATGACTGTGACGAGCTTCAAACTCGCGGTTGCTGGGCGTGATGACAAATGCAAAAGAATCAAGTGATTCTATTCGAACATGATCGAGAACCGACAGATGATTAGCCGTGCTGTGACAGAGCATTTGGACCATTGTTACTGAGAGGATGGGATGTAGCCATTGACAACAGTGATGCCCTACATACAGCTTGCCATAGAAAGGAGTGACAAAGATTGGATGAAAGCAGTAGGAAAGCAGAGATTAAGAAGGAACACAGCATCTCCATACACCTATCTGAAATTCCCACCATTGAATTACATGAGTAACTTTATCTTTATTTTCTGTTTATTTTATTATCTTTATTTAAACCAATAATCTCTTAATCCAGTTAAATCTGGCTGACTGAGATTTTCAAGGTGACCATAGCTTGCTTCATACCAACAATCTCTTTGGGATCGACCCTTACTTACGTAAGGTATTACTTGGACGACCCAGTACACTTGCTGGTTAGTTGTGCGGAGTTATGACAAAGTGAGATTCTCGTTTGAGAGCACCAAGTCTTTGGAGCCATTGTTGATGATCACAATTTCATCCACCAAGTTTTTGGCGCCGTTGCCGGGGATTGTTCGAGTATGGACAACTGACGGTTCATCTTGTTGCTCAGATTAGGTAATTTTGTTTTCAAAAACTTTTCAAAAATCTTTTAAAAAAATTTTTATTCCTATTTTCGAAAATTTTTTTAAAATAAATCATTCTATGGCTTCAAAACATTTAAGAATGGATTCCAGAGTTTCATGAAGCATGTTGAATCCTGGCTGGCTGCAAAGCCATATTCAAACTCCTTTGGAATTGGTCTTCAACTAATCACCACAATGCATGTAATTCCATCCTAAAGCACTGGCTATTAAGCCATGTCCAACCCTTTGATTGGAGTTTTGGGCTAATATTGAAAGATTCCTGGAATTCTTCTTAAAGATTTTGAATTTCTTATTTTGTTTTTCCTATATGTTTTTCGAAAAAATAAAATAAAATACAAAAAAATTAGAAAAAAATCAAAAATATTTTGGGTTTCTTGTTTGAGTCTTGAGTCAATTTTTAAGTTTGGTGTCAATTGCATGTTTTTAAAATTATTATGCATTTTTCGAAAATTCATGCATTCACGGTGTTCTTCATGATCTTCAAGTTGTTCTTGACAAGTCTTCTTGTTTGATCTTAATGTTTTCTTGTTTTGTGTTGTATGTTGTTTTTCATATGCATTTTTTGCATTCATAGTGTCCATGCATTAAAGAATTCTAAGTTTGGTGTATTGCATGTTTTCTTTGCATCAATTTTTTTTCAAAAATATGTTCTTGATGTTCATCATGATCTTCAAAGTGTTGTTGGTGTTCATCTTAACATTCATAATGTTTTGCATGCATAATTGGTTTTGATCCAAAATTTTCATGTTTTGGGTCATAATTGTGTTTTTCTCTCTCATCATTAAAAATTTAAAAATAAAAAAAAATATCTTTTCCTTATTTCTCTCCAAATTTTTGAAAATTTGAGTTGACTTGGTCAAAAATTTTTTAAAATTAGTTGTTTCTTACAAGTCAAGTCAAATTTTCAATTTTAAAAAAATCTTATCTTTTTAAAACTTTTTCAAAAATTAAATCTTTTTCATTTTTCTTATTAATTTTTGAAAATTCTTTAAAATGTTTTTCAAAAAAATCTTTTTCTTAATTTTATCTTAATTTTCGAAATTATGCTAACAATTAATATGATTGATTCAAAAATTTGTAGTTTGTTACTTTCTTGTTAAGAAAGGTTCAATCTTTAAATTCTAGAACCATATCTTTTAGTTTCTTGTTAGTTAAGTAATTAATTTTAATTTTAAAAATTAAATCTTTTTCAATCCTATCTTTTTATCATATCTTCTTATCTTATCTTTTTAACATATCTTTTTCAAAATTTTATCTTTTTCAAAAAAATTTGATTTCAAAATATCTTATCTAACTTCTTATCTTCTTATCTTTTCAAATTTGATTTTAATATCTTTTTCAACTAAATATTTGACTTTTTGTTTGTTTCTTATCTTTTTCAAAACCACCTAACTACTTTTCCCTCTTTAATTTTCGAAAATATCTCATCTCTTCTTCAAAAATTCTTTTTAATTGTTTTAAATTTTAATTTTAATTATATCTTATCTTTAATTTTCGAAAATCATTAACTACTTTTTTAAAATTATTTTCAAATTCTCCCTCTCTTCCCTTCTTCTATTTATTTATTTATTTATTAACACTTCTCTTCACCTCTATTCATCTCCAATCACTGTCTCTATCCTCACCCTTGTGTTTGGGTTCTTCTCCACTCTTATTCCTTTCTTCTTCTACTAATAATAAGGATCCTCTTTGTCCAGATATAGAGGATTCCTCTTCCTTTTTCTTTTTCTCTTGTCTTTCATATGAGCAGGAATAAGGAAAAAGGCATCTTTGTTGAAGATGATCCAGAATCTGAAAGGACTTTGAAGAGGAAACTAAGAGAAGCTAAATTACAACAATCCAGAGGCAACCTTTCTGAAATTTTCAAACAAGAGAAGGAGATGGTAGCCGAACCCAACAACAATAATGCAAGGAGGATGCTTGGTGATTTCACTAAACCAACGTCCAAGTTTGATGGAAGAAGCATCTCAATTCCTGCCATTGGAGCAAACAATTTTGAGCTGAAACCTCAATTAGTTGCTTTGATGCAACAGAACTACAAGTTTCATGGACTTCCATCTGAAGATCCTTATCAGTTTTTAACTGAGTTCTTGCAGATTTGTGAGACTGTCAAGACAAATGGAGTAGATCCTGAAGTCTACAGGCTCATGCTTTTCCCTTTTGCTATAAGAGACAGAGCTAGAACATGGTTGGACTCACAACCTAAAGATAGCCTGGACTCTTAGGATAAGCTGGTCATGGCCTTCTTGGATAAATTCTTTCCTCCTCAAAAGTTGAGCAAACTTAGAGCGGATGTTTAGACCTTCAAGCAAAAAGATGGTGAATCCCTCTATGAAGCTTGGGAAAGATACAAGCAGATGACCAAGAAGTGTCCTTCTGAGTTTTCCAAAATGTCATTGGACCATTTTGCAGGTAGATCCATTCACTTAAAGAAAATGCCTGCAGAAGCTCAAGAACTTATTGACATGGTTGCAAATAACCAATTCATGTACACTTATGAGAGGAATTCCGTGAATAATGGGATGCCTCAGAGGAAGGGAGTTCTTGAAATTGATGCTCTGAATGCCATATTGGCTCAGAACAAAGTGTTAACTCAGCAAGTCAACATGATTCCTCAAAGTCTGAATGGATGGCAAAATGCATCCAACCGTACTAAAGAGGCATCTTCTTAAGAAGAAGCTTATGATCCTGAAAACCCTGCAATGACAGAGGTAAATTACAAGGGTGAACCTTATGGAAACACCTATAATTCATTATGGAGAAATCATCCGAATTTCTCATGGAAGGATCAACAAAAGCCTCAACAAGGCTTTAATAATGGTGGAAGAAATAGGCTCAGCAATATCAAGCCTTATCCATCATCTTCTCAGCAACAGACAGAGAATTATGAACAGAATCCCTCTAACTTAGCAAACTTAGTCTTTGATCTGTCTAAGGCCACTTTAAGTTTCATGAATGAAACAAGGTCCTCCATCAGAAATCTGCAAACACAAGTGGGCCATCTGAGTAAGAAAGTAACTGAAACTCCTCCAAGTACTCTCCCAAGCAATACAGAAGAGAATCCAAAGAGAGAGTACAAGGCCATTAATATAGTCAATATGGCCGAATGCAGAGAGGAAGGAAAGGACAAAAATCATAGTGAGGAAGACCTCCTGGGACGTCTCTCAAACAAGAAGGAGTTCCCTATTGAGGATCCAAAGGAATCTGAGGCTCATATAGAAACCATAGAGATTCCATTAAATCTCCTTCTGCCATTCATGAGCTCTGAAGATTATTCTTCCTCTGAAGAGGATGAAGATGTAACTGTAGAGCAAGTTGCTCAATATCTAGAAGCCATCATGAAGCTGAATGCCAAGTTATTTGGTAATGAGACTTGGGAAGGTGAACCTCCCTTGCTTATTAGTGAACTTGATACATGGGTTCAACAAACTCTACCTCAAAAGAAATAAGATCCTGGGAAATTCTTAATACCCTATACCATAGGCACCATGACCTTTGAAAAAGCTCTGTGTGACCTAGGGGCAGGCATAAATCTTATGCCACTCTCTGTAATGAAGAAGCTGGGGATCATTGAGGTACAGCCTGCCTTATTCTCATTACAATTGGCATACAAGTTAGTAAGACAAGCTTATGGATTAGTAGAGGACGTGTTGGTAAAGGTAAAGGCCTTTACATTCCTGCTGATTTCTTAATCTTAGACATTAGGAATGAAGAGGATGAATGCATCATCCTTGGAAGACCTTTCCTAGCCACAGCAGAAGCTGTGATAGACGTTAACAGAGGAGAATTAGTCCTTCAATTGAATAGGGACTACCTTGTGTTTAAGGCACACGGCTATCCTTCTGTAACAAGGGAGAGTAAGCATGCAGAGCTTCTCTCAGTACAGAGTCAAACAGAGCCCCTACAGTCAAACTCTAAGTTTGGTGTTGGGAGGCCACAACCAATCTCTATGTTTGGTGTTGAATCCCCACAACCAAACTCTAAGTTTGGTGTTGGGACTATACAACATTGACCTGATCACTTGTGTGGTTCCATGAGAGCCCACTGTCAAGCTATTGACATTAAAGAAGCGCTTGTAGGAAGGCAACCCAATTTTTATTTTTCTAATTTTATTTTTATTTAACTGTTATTTTGTGTTTTAGTAGGTTCATGATCATGTGGAGTCACGAAAAAAATATTAAAATTAAAAACAGAATCAAAAACAGCAGAAGAAAAATGACACCCTGGAGGAAGGACTTATTGGAGTTTAAACGCCAGTAAGGAGCATCTGGCTGGCGTTCAACGCCAGAACAGAGCATGGATCTGGCGTTGAACGCCAGAAACAAGCAACGTCCCGGCGTTCAAACGCCAAGAATGCACTCTGAGGAGAGCTGGCGCTGAATGCCAGAAACAAGCATGGAACTGGCGTTCAACGCCAGAAACATGCTATACAGGGTCGTTGAACGCCCAGAATGAGCATCACTTCGGCGTCTAAATGCCAGAATTGCATGCAAAGGTATTTTACATGCCTAATTGGTGCAGGGATGTAAATCCTTGACACCTCAGGATCTGTGAACCCCACAAGATCATCTCAGGATCTGTGGACCCCACAGGATCCCCACCTACCATATTCTCACCTTACCTCCTAATAATCCTATAACACACTTTCCCAAAAACCCTTCACCAATCACCTCAATCTCTCTTCCCAATTACCCCCTTCACCACTCACATCCTTCCACTCTTTCCCATAAACCCACCTACCTTCAAATTCAAATTTCTTTCCCACCCAAACCCACCTTAAATGGCCGGACACCCCTCCATTCTCTTTAATTTTCACACAACACAAACCTCTCTTCTCCTTCTTGGCTTAATACACCTCTCCCCCTCTCCTCCATATTTTCTTCTTCTTCTTCTTTTCTTTCTTCTCTTGCTCGGGGGCAAGCAATATTTTAAGTTTGGTGGGGTAAAAGCATAAGCTTTTTGTTTTTCCATTACCATTAATGGCACCCAAGGCCAGAGAAACCTCAAGAAAAGGGAAAAGGAAGACAAAAGCTTCCACTTCCGAGTCATGGGAGATGGAAAGATTCATCTCCAAAGCCCATCAAGACCACTTATATGATGTTGTGGCCAAGAAGAAGGTGATCCCCGAGGTCCCTTTCAAGCTCAAGAAAAATGAGTATCCGGAGACCCGACATGAGGTCCAAAGAAGAGGTTGGGAAGATCTAACCAACCCCATCCAACAAGTCGGAATCTTAATTGTTCAAGAGTTCTATGCCAATGCATGGATCACTAGGAACCATGATCAAAGTAAGAACCCAAACCCAAAGAATTATCTTACAATGGTTCGGGGGAAATACTTAGATTTTAGTCCAGGAAATGTGAGGTTGGCATTCAACTTACCCATGATGCAAAGAGATGCATGCCCCTACACTAGAAGGGTCAACTTTAGTCAAAGGTTGGACCAAGTCCTTATGGACATATGTGTGGAAGGAGCTCAATGGAAAAGAGACTACAAAGGCAAGCCGGTTCAACTAAGAAGACTGGACCTCAAGCCTGTGGCTAGAGGATGGTTGGAGTTCATTCAACGCTCCATCATCCCCACTAGCAACCGATCTGAAGTTACTGTGGATCGAGCCATCATGATTCATAGCATCATGATTGGAGAGGAAGTAGAAGTTCATGAAGTCATCTCCCATGAATTCTACAAAATAGCCGATAAGTCCTCTACTTTGGCAAGGCTAGCTTTTCCTCATATTATTTGCCATCTATGTTACTCAGCTGGAGTTATCATAGAAGGAGATATCCTCATTGAGGAGGACAAGCCAATCACTAAGAAAAGGATGGAGCAAACAAGAGAGCCCACTCATGGAACCCAAGAGACGCATGAGGAAGCTCATCACCAAGAAATCCCGGAGATGCCTCAAGGGAAGCACTTTCCTCCCAACATCTATTGGGAACAACTCAACACTTCCTTAAAAGGTTTAAGTTACAATGTGGATCAATTAAGGGTGAAACATCAAGAGCACTCCATCATTCTCCATGAAATTAGAGAAGATCAAAGAGCAATGAGGGAGGAGCCACCATCACTAAGGTGAATTCATTCCTTGTTCTTATTTTTTTCTGTTTTTCGATTTTTATGCTTATTATGTCATCTATATTTGTGTCTCTACTTCATGATCATTAGTGTTTAGTAACTATATCTTAAAGTTATAAATAAATTCCATGAATCATTCACCTCTCTTAAAAGAAAAATGTTTCTAACTCAAAAGAACAATAAGTACATGATTTTCGAATTTATCCTTGAATTTAGTTTAATTATATTGATGTGGTGACTATACTTTTTGTTTTCTGAATGAATGCTTAAACAGTGCATAATTTTGATCTTGTTGTTTATGAATGTTAAAGTTGTGAACAAAGAGAAATGTTATTGATGATCTGAAAAATCATGAAATTGATTCTTGAAGCAAGAAAAAGCAGTGAAAAAGCAAAAGCTAGCGAAAAAAAATATTTTGGTGAAAAAAATAGAAAGAAAAAGAAAAAGCAAGTAGAAAAAGCCAATAGCCCTTAAAACCAAAAGGCAAGGGTAAAAAGGATCCAACTCTTTGAGCATCAATGGATAGGAGGGCCCAAGGAAATAAAATCTAGGCCTAAGTGGCTAAATCAAGCTGTCCCTGACCATGTGCTTGTGGCATGCAGGTCCAAGTGAAAAGCTTGAGACTGAGTGGTTATAGTCATGATCCAAAGCAAAAAGAGTGTGCTTAAGAGCTCTGGACACCTATAACTAGGGACTCTAGCAAAGCTGAGTCACAATCTGAAAAGGTTCACCCAGTCATGTGTCTGTGGCATTTATGTATCCGGTGGTAATACTGGAAAACAAAGTGCTTAGGGCCACGACCAAGACTCATAAAAGTAGCTATGTTCAAGAATCAACATACTTAACTAGGAGAATCAATAACACTATCCGAAATTCTAAGTTCCCATATATGCCAATCATTCTAAACTTCAAAGGAGAAAGTGAGATGCCAAAACTGTTCAGAAGCAAAAAGCTACAAGTCCCGCTCATCTAGTTAGAACTAATTTTCATTGATATTCTGGGATTTATAGTATATTCTCTTCTTTTTATCCTAATTGATTTTCAGTTGCTTGGGGACAAGCAACAATTTAAGTTTGGTGTTATGATGAGCGGATAATTTATACGCTTTTTGGCATTGTTTTTAGGTAGTTTTTAGTATGATCTAGTTACTTTTAGGGATGTTTTCATTAGTTTTTATGCTAAATTCACATTTCTGGACTTTACTATGAGTTTATGTGTTTTTCTGTGATTTCAGGTATTTGCTGTCTGAAATTGAGGGACCTGAGCAAAACTCTGTTAAGAGGCTGACAATGGACTGCTGATGTTGTTGGAATCTGACCTCCCTGCACTCGAAATGAATTTTCTGGAGCTACAAAACTCCAAATAGCGCGCTCTCAACAGCGTTGGAAATTAGACATCCAGAGCTTTCCAGCAATATATAATAGTCCATACTTTATTCGAGATTTGACGATGTAAACTGGCGCTCAACGCCAGTTCCATGCTGCATTCTGGAGTCAAACGCCAGAAACACGTCACGAACCAGAGTTGAACGCCCAAAACTCGTTACAACTTGGTGTTCAACTCCAAGAGAAGTCTCAACTCGTGGATAGATCAAGCTCAGCCCAAGAACACACCAAGTGGGCCTCGAATGTGAATTTATGCATCAATTACTTACCTCTATAAACCCTAGTAGCTAGTTTAGTATAAATAGAACTTTTTACTAGTTTATTAGATATCTTGGATTGTATTTTGATCCAGTGATCACGTTTTGGGGGCTGGCCTCTCGGCCATGCCTGAACCTTCATCACTTATGTATTTTCAAGGGTGGAGTTTCTACACACCATAGATTAAGGGTGTGGAGCTCTGCTGTACCTCAAGTTTCAATACAATTACTACTATTTTCTATTCAATTCGACTTATTCTTATTCTAAGATATTCGTTGCACTTTAACATGATGAATGTGATGATCCGTGACACTCATCATCATTCTCAACTATGAACGCGTGACTGACAACCACTTCCGTTCTACCTTAGACCGGGCACATATTTCTTGGATTCCTTAATTAGAATCTTCGTGGTATAATCTAGAATTGATGGCAGCATTCATGGGAATCCAAAAAGTCTAACCTTGTCTGTGGTATTCCGAGTAGGATTCTGGGATTGAATGACTGTGATGAGCTTCAAACTCGTGATTGCTGGGCGTGATGACAAACGCAAAAGAATTAATGGATTCTATTCCAACATGATCGAGAACCGACAGATGATTAGTCGTGCTATGAGAGCATTTGGACCATTTTCACTGAGAGGATGGGATGTAGCCATTGACAACAGTGATGCCCTACATACAGCTTGCCATAGAAAGGAGTGACAAAGATTGGATGAAAGCAGTAGAAAAGCAGAGATTAAGAAGGAACACAGCATCTCCATACACCTATCTGAAATTCCCACTAATGAATTTACATAAGTATTTCTATCCTTTATTATTTAATTAAGTATCTCTTTATATTTTCCGAAAACCACTATCAATTTGAATCCGCCTGACTGAGATTTACAAGGTGACCATAGCTTGCTTGATACCAACAATCTCTGTGGGTTTGACCCTTACTCACGTAAGGTATTACTTGGACGACCCAGTACACTTGCTGGTTAGTTGTGCAGAGTTATGACAAAGTGAGATTCATGTTTGAGAGCACCATGTCTTTGGAGCCATTGTTGATGATTACAATTTCGTCCACCACCCGAACCCAAAGAATTGGCTTGCAATGGTTCGGGGGAAATACTTAGATTTTAGTCCGAAAAATGTAAGGTTGGCACTCAACTTGCCAATGATGCAAGGAGATGCACGCCCCTACACTAGAAGGGTCAACTTTGATCAAAGGTTGGACCAAGTCCTCATAGACATATGTGTAGAAGGAGCTCAGTGGAAAAGAAACTCCAAAGGCAAGCCAGTTCAATTGTAAAGGCATGACCTTAAACCCGTGGCTAGAGGATGGTTGGAATTCATCCAACGCTCCATCATTCCTACTAGCAACCGATCCGAAGTGACTATAGATCGAGCTATCATGATCCATAGAATCATGATTGGAGAGGAAGTAGAAGTTCATGAGGTCATATCTTTAGAACTCTATAAAGTGGCTGACAAAACCTCCACTTTAGCAAGGTTAGCCTTCCCTCATCTCATCTGTCACATATGCAATTTAGCTGGAATGGTCATAAAGGAAGACATCCTCATTAAAGAAGACAAGCCCATCACTAAAAAGAGGATAGAGAGCCTACTCATAGACCTCAACAAGAGCATGAGGAAGTCCCTTATCAAGAAATCCCTGAGATACCTCAAGGGATGCATTTTCATCCACATAACTATTGGGAGCAACTCAACACCTCTTTGGGAGATTTGAGTTCCAACATGGAGCAACTAAGGGTGGAGCACCAAGAGCACTCCATTATTCTCCATGAAATTAGAGAGGATCAAATATCCATGAGGGAAGAGCAATAAAGGCAAGGAAAAGACATAGAGGAGCTCAGGCGTTCCATTGGATCTTCAAGAGGAAGAACTAGCCGCCATCACTAAGGTGGACCCGTTCTTTGATTTCCTTGTTCTTATTTTTCTATTTTTCAATTTTTATGCTTTATGTGTTATCTATGTTTGTGTCTTCATTACATGATCGTTAGTGTCTAGTATCTATGTCTTAAAGCTATGAATAATTCCATGAATCCTTCACCTTTCTTAAATGAAAAATGTGCTTAATTATAAAAGAACAATAAGTACTTGAATTTCAAATTTTATTTTGAAATTAGTTTAATTATTTTGATGTGATGGCAATACTTTTTGTTTTCTGAATGAATGCTTGAACAGTGCATATTTTTTATAGTGAAGTTTATGAATGTTAAAATTATTGGCTCTTGAAAGAATGATGAACAAAGAGAAATGTAATTGATAATCTGAAAAATCATGAAATTGATTTTTGAAGCAAGAAATAGCAGTAAATAACAAAGGTTTCAAAAAAAATAAAAAAGAAGAAAGAAAAAAATGGCAAAAAAGAAAAAGAAAGAAAAAGAAAAAGCAAGCAGAAAAAACCAATAGCCCTTTAAACTAAAAGGCAAGGGTAAAGAGTATCCAAGGCTTTTAGCATTAATGGATAGGAGGGCCCAAAGGAATAAAATCCTGGCCTAAGCGGCTAAATCAAGCTGTCTCTTAACCATGTGCTTGTGTCATAAAGGTCCAAGTGAAAAGCTTGAGACTGAGTGGTTAAAGTCGTGATCTAAAGCAGAAAAAGTGTGCTTAAGAACTCTGGACACCTCTAACTGGGGACTTTAGCAAATCTGAGTCACAATCTGAAAAGGTTCACCCAATTATGTGTCTGTGGCATTTATGTATCCGGTGGTAATACTGGAAAACAAGATGCTTAGGATCACGGCCGGCCAAGACTCATAAAGTAGCTGTGTTCAAGAATCAACATACTGAACTAGCAGAATCAATAACACTATCTAAATTCTGAGTTCCTATAGATGCCAATCATTCTGAATTTTAAAGGATAAAGTGAGATGCCAAAACTGTTCAGAAGCAAAAAGCTACTAGCCCCGCTCATCTAATTGGGACTAAGTTTCATTGATATTGTGAGATTCATTGTATATTCTCTTCTTTTTATTCTATTTTGTTTTCAGTTGCTTGGGGACAAGCAACAATTTAAGTTTGGTGTTGTGATGAGCTGATAATTTATACGCTTTTTGGCATTGTTTTTATGTATTTTTTACTATGATTTAGTTACTTTTTAATATATAATTATTAGTTTTTATGCAAAAATCACATTTTTGGACTTTACTATGAGTTTGTGTGTTTTTTGGGATTTCAGGTATTTTTTGGCTGAAATTGAGGGATCTGAGCAAAAATCTTATTCAGAGGCTGAAAAAGGACTGTAGATGTTGTTGGATTCTGACCTCCCTGCACTCGAAATTGATTTTCTGGAGTTACAGAATCCCAGTTGGCGCACTCTTAATTGCGTTGGAAAGTAGACATCTTGGCTTTCTAGAAATGTATAATAGTCCATACTTTGCCCGAGATTTGATGGCCCAAACTGGCGTCAAAATGCTGGTTAGAGACCCTTTTCTGGCGTTAAATGCCAGAACTGGCATAAAAGCTGGAGTTAAACACCCAAACTGGCACCATAGCTGGTATTTAACTCCAAGAGAAGCCTATGCACGTGGAAGCTTGAATGCTCAGCCCAAGCACACACCAAGTGGACCCTGGAAGTGGATTTCTCCATCATTTACTTATTTCTGTAAACCCTAGGTTACTAGTTCATTATAAATAGAACTTTTTACTATTGTATCTTCATCTTGGTTACTCTGGTTCACCCTCTGGGGCGAAAATCAATGAACACCATTATCACTTATGTATTTTCCACAGTGGAGTTTCTACTCCTCATAGATTAAGGTGTCGAGCTTCAAACTCGCGACTGTTGGGCGCAGTGACAGTGTGCAAAAGGATCAATGGATCTTATTCCGACACGATCGAGAACCGACAGATGATTAGCCCTACGTAACTCGTAGCCGGACCATTTTCACTGAGAGGACGGACGATAGCTATTGACAACGGTGATCCCCACCCATACAGCTTGCCATGGAAAGGAGTACGCATGACTGGATGAAGGCAGTAGGAAAGCAGAGATTCAGGAGGAACAAAGCATCTCCATACGCTTATCTGAAATTCCCACCAATGAATTGCATAAGTATCTCTATCCTAATCTATGTTTTATTTCTCTTTTAATCATCAAAATCTCATAACCATTTGAATCTGCCTGACTGAGATTTACAAGATGACCATAGCTTGCTTCATGCCGACAATCTCCGTGGGACCAACCGTTACTCACGTAAGGTATTACTTGGATGACCCAGTGCACTTGCTGGTCAACTCCGCGGAGTTGTAAGAGAAGTGTGAGAATCACGATTCTGTGTACCACTTCCCAATGTTTGGACATCCAAGGAACTCCTATGGCTACATGTGGTGAATCTAATGAAGAACATAGCATGAGGGAGAGATCGGAAATTCCGGTGGATAATGAGGAATGTTGCTTTGTGTTGGAACAATTAGAGGAAGCTATGATTGTTGAGGAAAAGGAAGAAATGGTTAAAGACTTAGGAGATGCGAAAACGCCATGGGAACCTAGAGTTGAGGAAAACCCCTCCAAGAAGATTGAATTTGATATTAAGGAGGAATGTGCACAACCTCCAAGGCATATCCCATATGAAGAATTGGATGGGATAGAGCTAGAATTGAGTTCCCTTGGCAATGAAGATCAAGCATCAAATCTTAGTGGTGAAGAATCCTTTGAACTTGAAAAACCTTCTCTCGGTGAATTCGAAAGTGTTGTGGAGGTAGACTTCTCTCAAAACATGATAAAAGTGTAAACCATATGCATTGACATCCTTGTATATATTTTAGTTTGAAAAAAAAATATATGAGAAAAACAAAAGAAGAAAATGTATAAAGAAAAAAAAGAGAAAAAATATAGAAAAAAGAAAAGAAAAAAAGAAAGCAATAAAAGGGGACAAAACGCCCCAAAGTGAAGTTCAATAAAAATCAATGCATATGGATTGTGTCAAAAGAGAATGCATGAGTATGTGAAAAGTGAAGAATGGGTAGTTAGGTTAGCTTTTAAATTGTATAGGTTGTCATAGGTTAGGTGGAAAGTTTAAGTTAATCAAAGATTCAATTTCCAGCTCACTTGACCTTATGCATCCTACCTTGACCCTAGCCCCATTATAACCTTGTGGAAAGACCTCATGATAATTGTGTGTATGCATGAAATAATTGTTGATTGTTAAATGAAAAACAAATCTTGGAAATCATGATTAGGGGAGAATTGAGTGAATCAACCCTATACACTCGAGTGATTAGAGCAGATACACATCCGGTGAGGGTTCGATTGCTCAATTACATGTTTTCACCTAGAATCGTCAATTTTCTTGCAAGTTTGTAAAAATCTCTAATCACTCAATTCAATGTGGTTTGACAAGGTTGTTAATACCTTTAGCCCTTGCGCTTATATATGTTCTCTTGGGAATTGATTTATTTTGACCAAGTAGTCGCATTCATTTAGATAGGTTGCGTATATATATATATATATATATATATATATATATATATATATAGGTTGCATTTAATTAGTTTACATTGAATAAATGTTGATACCCTTTGTTTCTTTCTTGATTCTAGCATGAGGACATGCTTGGTTTAAGTGTGGGGAGGTTTGATAAACCCCAATTTTATGGTTTATCTTGTGCTTTGATTTTATCGCATTTTTTCACATTTATTCAATAAAATGGCATGGTTTCATGATTTTCTCCCAATTTGTGCATGAAAGTGAAAACATATTTTTTAGGCCTTTAAATTGCTAATTTTAAGCCATCTTTGATTCCACTAGATGCCTTTATGTGTTTGTTAGTGAATTCAGGTTGAAAAAGGCTAGGAATGGATCAAAGGAGTGAAGAGAAAAGCATGCAAAGTGGAGAATTCATGCAAAAACAAGGATTTGAAGTGCATACGCCGATGCGCACGTGTGACAAACGCGCACGCGTGGAAGATGAAGTTGCATAGCGACGCGTACGCGTGGATGGAAAATTTCCCAGCGATGCATACGTGTGACCCACGCGTATGCGTTGATACTCGCACGTGACCTCATTAAAGTGAAAATGCTAGGGGCGATTTCTGAGCTTCCCAGGCCCAAAGCCAACCCATTTTCTGAGCCTATTACATGCAGAATTGAAGAAGGGTCAAAGGGGGGGATCATTCACACATCTTAGTTTTAGAGAGAGATGTAGCATTCTAGAGAGAGAGGTTCTCTCCTTTCTCTAGATTAGGATTCTTAGTTTTATTTCCCTTTTAGATCTAGATCTACTTCTTCTTTTGTTTTAATTTTCCTTTTATCTTTACTTGTTCTAGAATTTGAATCTTCTTATAGTTCCTTTATTTTGTTAATTTTTAGTTTATGAACTCTTATGTATATCTTTATTTCTTTTTAATGCAATTTATGATTTCCATGTCTTTAAATGTTTGCCTTAATTTCTATTGTTGATTTCTTGCTTTTGTAGTTATAGCTTCCTTTAATTCTTGCAAATTATGATGTTTCCTTTTATTGCCCTCCATGTGTTTGATTAAATATCTCTTTTAGTTATGAGTTAGATTTTTCTCCTCTTAGCTTGGGTTAAGTAATTGGAGACTCTTGAGTTATCAAACTCTTTTGTTGATTGATAATTGGAAGTTGCTAGTTAACTTGAATGCCACTAAAACTTGTCTTTGACTATGCTCTGACTAGGACTTGTGCTCTCAAATTGATATCCACTTGACTTTTCTTCATAGTTAGAGGTTACCTAAGTGGGAGCAATGGACAATTCTTGTCACAATTGATGATGATAATGAGGATAGGACTTCTAGTTCTCATTCCTTGCCAAGAGCTTTCTTAGTTGTTAGTTTATTTCTTTTGCTATTTACAATTCATAGCCAATAATAAAACATGTCATTGTAATTCCTAGGGAGACGACCCGAGGTTTAAATACTTCGGTCATTATTTTTATTAGGGTTTGTTACTTGTGACAACCAAATTTTTTGTTGAGGAAGATTGTTTGTTGATTTAGAACTATAGTTGCAATGAGATTTCATTGAGAAATTCTTTACCAACATAAAAGTCTCTCATCGGTAATCCAAAAAAAGTAAACATCTCTGGTACCTTAACTGTTTCCGCTCACTATTTTCACACTAAACCCATTATTTGCTTCCTTTATTCTTGTTCTACTGTTTAATGCATTTGGAAACACACCAAATCAACTATTCTGACTACCTGACTAAGCCAATCAGCTGACCATTGTTGCTCAGTTCCTCAGTCCTCGTGGGATCGACCCTCACATACCTGAGGTATTTCTTGGACGACCCGGTGCACTTACCGGTTAGTTTGTGGGTATTCAAAAATCCGCATCACCTTTCTTGTGAACAATGTTCACTTATTTTAACCTTAGGTTTACCTAATAATTCAAATTCAAATTCCAAAACTAAATATTATCTTTTATGAAGAATAAGATAACTAATAATAATTATTCAAATCTTAAACAAAAACTAAATCAAATAAAATCCTAATAGAATCTTCCAATACAATGATCAAAATTACATCTTCTAGGGGAGAATGCGCTTGCTTGGCATGTAATTTGGGATCTTGGATGTGTAAAATTGAAGCCTTAGCATTACACTTCAAGTCTAGATGTGTATAATTGAGTCTCCGGGCGTGTAACTGGGTGCTTGGGCATGTAACACAGCCTTTTGGCATGTAACTAGGTGCGTGGGCATTACACTTGGGCTATTGGGTGTGGCACTAAGTGTTAAGGTATGCCACTTGCTATCTAGGTGTGTAACGCAGTCTCTAGGCACACTTCAAAGGCGTTACACGCCCATTTTGGGTGTTATACGCCATGCCCATTTTTACTGATTTTATGAGCTGAAAGGTGAAGGTTGTTTGTGGCCCAAACTAAACGTCCGCTACAGACATATGCTTCATTTGGACCTCTCTAGCTCATGTTATGATCACTTGAGTATGAAGAGGTCAGAATTGACAGCATTTATGAATTTGCTCCTAGGGGCTTGCTTGTCTTCATGGCGTTACACGCCTGCTTCCATGCGTGGCACGCTATCTCCAACTTGCGTGCAGGGTGTTACAAGCCCTATGTATGGCGTTGCACGCCCTCTGATTCTTCTTCCAAGGCATGGCATGCCCTCCCTGCTCCTTTCCAGGATGTTTTACGCCATCTATGTTGCATGGCTTGCTGGCGCAGATTTTTACAACCACAAACTAACCAGCAAGTGCACCGGGTCATTCCAAGTAATAAGTCAGGTGAGTGAGTGTCAATACCACGAGGATTAATGGACTAAGCAACAATAGTTGAGTGATTAGGCTAGTTAGACAAGCTAAATTGAGTGGTTTCAAGTTCAAATAGTCTAACACAGTAAATCAAAGGATGCAAGAAAGTAAACAGTTAATGGTTGGTAAAAGTAGGATGAGAAAACAATTAAGGCTTTGGAGATGTTTAGATTTTCGGATTAACAATTTTTATCAACTGCTTTAATCATGCAAAGATCCTATTCATAGTAAACCTTAGCTGATTAAATCCTAATTCCTTAGTAATTTAATCTCTTCTAACCGAATCAACCGCTAATTTCTTTGTCACTCAATTTAAATTAGAAGGTTAAGTCTAATTTTAGTTTATGTGCCACACAAACCCTAAGTACCAAAAGATGAGATAATTATATATCACATATCTTGTTAAATTCAGATAATTAGAGAGTTGTGAGAAATAGATTTCAAGCTGTAATTCCAGTGATATAACTTTTCCAAGATTCAACAAAATTCAAATAGAAAAAGAGTTATCTTCCAATATACTCTAATTCTTAGGATGAAGAATGAAATCAATCCTTGAATGTAAATCAATGCATTGATTAACAATAGAATGACAATAGTATTAATCCATTAAAATAAATAGAGCTCCTAACCTTAACAGTGGAGGTTTAGTTGCTCATGGCTCAGAGAAAAACCTTGAGTAAAGATTGTAAAAGTGCGGAATGAGGAAGAAATTGAGAAGAGAGTCCGAAGGGGTGAATCTTTTCTCCTTTTATATCTAATCCTAATTTTTCAAAAATTTAAATTCTAAACCCTAAAAATTATATTTTTTAATTTAAAAGTTAAATTAGAAACTAAAATGAGCTTTTTGAGAGAGCTGTTGATGCGATTAGTGCCACCAAACATAATTGATTTTTAAGCTTTCTGGATGCCTAGCAATAAACGCCAAGTAGTGGCATTTAGCGCCACTTTCACAGAACCATGGTACACTTTACGAGGTACTTGGTGCTAAAAGTCGAGTCATGGTGTTTAGCAACAGCTTTACAGAATCCTGGCATGAAGAACGAGGCTTGTGGTGCTAAACGCTGAGTAATGCTGCTCAATAGAGGAAGTCAGCTGATGCCAATACTCCTGTGGTGCAAAATAGTATGCTTGAGGCATCATGTGCTGCTCCTGCTAAGGAGGGGAAATTGGCTCTCCTTCTACTGCTAGCTCTTCTCTAGGGGACCGTACATACTCTCACGCATACTCCATGGTCCTCCAAGAGATCGGCCCCTCTATAGGGATGAGGAGGTTGTTCTCTAGGCGCACTCTCGTGGCATCACAAAGGTGGTGGATGAGATGTAGAAGGCCAGCTTAGCATGTGCAGACGCATTGGAGGCAATGCTATATATCTCTTGTGGAATCGTGAGCTCCACCTCCACCTCATTCCTGAGCATAATGCAGTAGATCATCACTGCCCGGTCCACGGTAACCTTAGAATGGTTACTTGTTGAATAATGGAGCGTTGGATAAATGATGACCAGATTTCACTCACTATATAATGAATCTGTTCTATGGCAAGCGCACCAAATTATTGCCAAGTAATAACTCACTTTGAATGAGGTCGAATCCCACAGAGATTGATTGATTGAGCAACTTTAGTTAATGAGTGATTTTCGTTAAGCTAATCAATAAAAATTGATGAGTGCAGAATTCTAAATAGCAGAAATGTAAATGACTTAAAAGTAAAGGAAAGCAATAAAGTGCAGAAAGTATGTGAGCAGAATGTAAAGTGCTGGAACATAAACGATTGAATTGTAAATAGGGAATGGGTAATAATAGAAATTAAAGAAAAGCTATAAAGAATAGAGAAGATAAGAATATGGAGAATTTATTGGGATTAGGAGATGTTGCTCTCTTTGGATTATACAGTTGGTGTGCCACGCCTGGCTCTGGCGTGCCATGCCCATAGTGAGTCTTCAAGAATGCTCCCTGGAATGCATAGTTAGCATGCCACGCTTGCCTCTGGCGTGCCACGCCCATAGTAAGCTTAATGGACTATTCTCTGGTATTGATAACTGGCGTGCTACACCCCTTAGCTAGCATGCCACACCCACTCAATTTATTGGTGTTTTCTTCAAGTGGCACGCCCAACTCACATGCCTAGCTTCTCTTTCTTGCTTCCTTCTCCTATTGTTGCTCTTTTCACCTGAAATTCAACAAAACTCATTTCAAAGCAATGTACCATAATATTCATCATTTAGTTCATGAAATTACATTGGTTGAATGAGATTTCACTCCTTTTATGGTCCTTTTAGATAAGAGAAAGACATAGATGATGCAAGTCATCAATAAACACCAACCAATGTCAGACCACTGGCTTTAGATCATGCCACCCCAACTGATAAGGCTGCCCTTTTGAATTCAGCCTCTACTGGGCTCCTAGAAGGCATATGTTTGTAAAAATCTTGTCTTGCCTCCAATTGCCACTCTTCCTTTTAGAATAGGAGTGGTCATCATTCCTTGCAGGCAGTGGTTGGAATGCCTCCCTTACACTGCTCGGATTGAAATCTAGAATTATCCCTTTGATCATGGTGCAGTAGTTCTTTGGACTTGGATTGACACACTACACGTGCTTATATGTTACCCATGCATTGGCATAGAATTCCTGGACTTTCAACTGGCCACTTCAGTCTACGGGTCACATAATATCCCTCAGCCTCTTCTTTGGATCTCCTCCTGAATTTTTGGATACTCATCTGGCTTGAGATCAAACCACGATTCCGAAATAACATTCTTCTTCCTAGTGGTCTCAAAGAAGTGCTCTTTGTGCTTTTTGGAACTGAACCGGCTGGCATCAAACGGACTGGTCTGAGGGGCCTTCTTTTTTCTCTTTCTTGAAGAGGGCTCTTCTCTTTTTAGTGCCATATATAAGAATCAAGGAACAAGCGGTGAGGCCACACCAAACATAAAACTTTTGCTCGTTCCCGGGAAAAGAAAAAAAGAAAATAGAGTGAGGAGTATTAGTGCGGAATTTCGGAATATCCACAACTGAACCGCCAAGTTCACCGGGTCGTGCAAGTAATACCTGATGCACGAAATTGTGATCATCAATGGTGCCATCAACATGGTACGCTCAATTGTAATCTCAACTCTTTATCACAACTTCGCATAACTAACCAGCAAGTGCACTGGGTCGTCCAAGTAATAAACCTTACGCGAGTAAGGGTCGATCCCACGGAGATTGTTGGTAAGAAGCAAGCTATGGTCATCTTGTAAATCTCAGTCAGGCGGATTCAAATGGTTATGGAGGATTAATGATTAAAAGATAAATAAAACATAAAATAAAGATAGATATACTTATGTAATTCATTGGTGAGAATTTCAGATAAGCGTATAGAGATGCTTTGTCCCTTCCGTTTCTCTGCTTTCCTACTGTCTTCATCCAATCCTTCTTACTCCTTTCCATGGCAAGCTGTATGTTGGGCATCACCGTTGTCAATGGCTACAGTCCCGTCCTCTCAGTGAAAATGTTCAATGTGCTCTGTCACAGCACGGCTATTCATCTGTCGGTTCTCGATCATGTCGGAATAGAATCCAGTGATTCTTTTGCGTCTGTCACTAACGCCCCACAATCGCGAGTTTGAAGCTCGTCAAAGTCATTCAATCCTTGAATCCTACTCAGAATACCACAGACAAGGTTTAGACCTTCTGGATTCTCAAGAATGCCACCATCAATTCTTGCTTATACCACGAAGATTCTGATTAAGGAATCTAAGAGATATCCACTCAATCTAAGGTAGAACGGAGGTGGTTGTCAGGCACACGTTCATAAGTGAGAATGATGATGAGTGTCACGGATCATCACATTCATCAAGTTGAGGAACAAGTGGCATCTTAGAACAAGAATAAGCTGAATTGAATAGAAGAACAATAGTAAGTGCATTAATACTCGAGGTACAGCAGAGCTCCACACCTTAATCTATGGTGTGTAGAAACTCCACCGTTGAAAATACATAAGAACAACGTCTAGGCATGGCCGTGAGGCCAGCCCCCATGATCTAAGAACTAGACGTCCAAAGATGATCCTAAGATCTAAATTGATCAAAAGATGAAAATACAATAGCAAAAAGGTCCTATTTATAGAGAACTAGTAGCTTAGGGTTTACAAAGATGAGTAAATGACATAAAAATCTACTTCCGGGCCCACTTGGTGTGTGCTTGGGCTGAGCATTTAAGCTTTCATGTTTAGAGACTTTTCTTTGAGTTAAACGCCATCTTTTGTGCCAGTTTGGGCGTTTAACTCCCATTCTTGTGCCAGTTCCGGCGTTAAACGCCAGAATTCTTGAGCTGATTTGGAACGCCGGTTTGTGCCATCAAATCTCTAGCAAAGTATGGACTATTATACATTTCTGAAAAGCTCAGGATGTCTACTTTTCAACGCAATTGAGAGCGCCCCAATTGGGTTTCTGTAGCTCCAGAAAATCCACTTCGAGTGTAGGGAGGTCAGAATCCAACAGCATCTGCAGTTCTTTTTCAGCCTCTGAATCAGATTTTTGCTCAGGTCCCTCAATTTCAGCCAGAAAATACCTGAAATCACAGAAAAATACACAAACTCATAGTAAAGTCCATAAAAGTGAATTTTAAATAAAAACTAATAAAAATATAATGAAAACTAACTGAAATATACTAAAAACATACTAAAAACAATGCCAAAAAGCGTATAAATTATCCGCTTATCACAACACCAAACTTAAATTGTTGCTTGTCCCCAAGCAACTGAAAATCAATTAAGATAAAAAGAAGAGAATATGCAATGAATTCCAAAAACATCTATGAAGATCAGTATTAATTAGATGAGCGGGGCTTTTAGCTTTTTGCCTCTGAACAGTTTTGGCATCTCACTCTATCCTTTGAAATTCAGAATGATTGGCTTCTATAGGAACTCAGAATCCAGATAGTGTTATTGATTCTCCTAGTTAAGTATGATGATTCTTGAACACAGCTACTTTATGAGTCTTGGCTGTGGCCCAAAACACTCTGTCTTCCAGTATTACCACCGGATACATACATGCCACAAACACATAACTGGGTGAACCTTTTCAGATTGTGACTCAGCTTTGCTAGAGTCCCCAATTAGAGGTGTCCAGGGTTCTTAAGCACACTCTTTTTGCCTTGGATCACGACTTTATTTTTACCCTTGCCTTTTGGTTTTTAGGGCTATTGGCTTTTTCTGCTTGCTTAATCTCTATTTTTTCGCACATACTTTCTTTTTTTTTTCTGCAAGCTTTTCACTGCTTTTTCTTGCTTCAAGAATCAATTTGATGTTTTTTCAGATCCTCAGTAACATTTCTCCTTTTCCATCATTCTTTTAAGAGCCAACAATTTTAACATTCGTGAACAACAAATTCAAAAGACATATGCACAGTTCAAGCATACATTCAGAAGTCAAAGTATTGCCACCACATCAAAATAATTAATCTGTTATAA
The DNA here is from genome assembly GCF_003086295.3 of Arachis hypogaea. Lineage (NCBI taxonomy): Eukaryota > Viridiplantae > Streptophyta > Magnoliopsida > Fabales > Fabaceae > Arachis > Arachis hypogaea. The sequence continues at coordinate 64,430,097 of NC_092041.1, read as the reverse complement.
AATTCAAAATTCATGCAATTCTTCTCTTTTTCAATTAAGAACATTTTTCATTTAAGAAAGGTGATGGATTCATAGGACATTCATAACTTTAAGGCATAGACACTAAGATACTAATGATCATAAGACACAAACATAGATAGACATAAGCATAAAAAATTTGAAAAACAAAAAAATAAAGAACAAGGAGATTAAAGAACGGGTCCACCTTAGTGATGGCAGCTTGTTCTTCCTCTTGAAGATCTTATGGAGTGCTTGAGCTCCTCAATGTCTCTTCCTTGCCTTTGTTGCTCCTCTCTCATGATTCTTTGATCTTCTCTGATTTCATGGAGGAGAATGGAATGTTTTTAGTGCTCCACCCTTAGTTGTCCTATGTTGGAACTCAATTCTCCTAGGGAGGTGTTGATTTTCTCCCAATAGTTTTGTGGAGGAAAGTGCATCCCTTGAGGCATATCAGGGATTTCATGATGAGTGGGATCTCTTGTTTGCTCCATCCTTTTCTTAGAGATGGGCTTGTCCTCATCAATGAGGATGTCTCCCTCTATGTTAACTCCAACTGAATTACAGAGGTGACAAATGAGATGAGGGAAGGCTAACCTTGCCAAGGTAGAGGACTTGTCCACCACCTTATAAAGTTCTTGGGATATAACCTAATGAACTTCTACTTCCTCTCCAATCATGATTCTATGAATCAAGATAGCCCGGTCTATAGTAACTTCGGACCGGTTGCTAGTGGGAATGATTGAGCGTTGGATAAACTCCAACCATCCCCTAGCAACGGGCTTGAGGTCATGCCTTCTCAGTTGAACCGGCTTCCCTCTTGAATCTCTCTTCCATTGAGCGCCCTCTTCACAAATGTCTATGAGGACTTGGTCTAACCTTTGATCAAAGTTGACCCTTCTATTGTAGGGGTGTTCATCTCCTTGCATCATGGGCAAGTTGAATGCCAACCTTACATTTTCCGGACTAAAATCTAAGCATTTCCCCCAAACCATTGTAAGCCAATTCTTTGGGTCCGAGTTCACACTTTGATCATGGTTCTTGGTGATTCATGCATTGGCATAGAGCTCTTGAACCATTAAGATTCTGACTTGTTGAATGGGGTTGGTAAGAACTTCCCAACCTCTTCTTCGGATCTCATGTCAGATCTCCGGATATACACTCTTTTTGAGTTTGAAAGGGACCTCGGGGATCACCTTCTTCATGGCCACAACTTCATAGAAGTGGTCTTGATGCACCCTTGAGATGAATCTCTCCATCTCCCATGACTCGGAGGTGGAAGCTTTTGCCTTTCCTTTTCTCTTTCTAGAGGTTTCTCTGGCCTTAGATGCCATAAATGGTTATGGAAAAACAAAAAGCAATACTTTTACCACACCAAACTTAGAAGGTTTGCTCGTCCTCGAGCAAAAGAAGAAAGAAGATAGTAGAAGAAGAAGAAAAAGATGAGATGGAGGGGCCTTTGTGGTTCGGCCAAGGGGGAGAAGTAGTGTTTAGGTTGTGTGAAAATGAAGGAGTGAAGAAGGGTTTATATAGGGGTGGAGAGAGGGGTAGGTTTCGGCCATTATGGGTGGGTTTAGGAGGGAAAGTGGTTTGAATTTGGATAGTGAGGTAGGTGGGGTTTTATGAAAGATGGATTTGAGTGGTGAAGAGAACGGTGGGATTTGATAGGTGAGGGGTTTTTGGGGAAGAGGTATTGAGGTGATTGGTGAATGGGTGAAGAATAGAGAGAGTGGTGGGGTAGGTGGAGATCTTGTGGGGTCTACAGATCCTGAGGTGTCAAGGATAATTCATCCTTGCACCAAGTGGCGAGAAAAAAATGCTCCTTCTGCCAATCCTGGCGTTAAACACCGGGCTGGTGCCCATTTCTGGCATTTAACGCCAGCTTCTTGCCCATTCCTGGCGTTAAACGCCAGTCTGGTGCCCCTTTCTGGCGTTAAACGCCCAGAATGGTGCCAGACTGGGCGTTAAACGCCCATTTTGCTATCTTCACTGGCGTTTAAATGCCAGCAAATTTTCCTCCAAGGTGTGCTATTTTTCTTTCTGTTTTTCATTCTGTTTTTACTTTTTCAATTGATTTTATGACTTCCCATGATCATCAACCTATAAAAGACATAAAATAACAAAGGGAAATAGATAAATATAGCATTGGGTTGCCTCCCAACAAGCGCTTCTTTAATGTCAGTAGCTTGATAGTGGGCTCTTAGGGAGCCTCACAGATGTTTAGAGCAATGTTGGAACCTCCCAACATCAAACTTAGAGTTTGAATGTGGGGGTTCAACACCAAACTTAGAATTTGGTTGTGGCCTCCCAAAACCAAACTTAGAGTTTGACTGTGGGGGCTCTGTTTGACTCTGTTTTGAGAGAAGCTCTTCATGCTTCCTCTCCATGGTTACAGAGGGACATCCTTGAGCTTTAAACATAAAGGATTCTTCATTCACTTGAATGATCAATTCTCCTCTACAACATCAATCACAGCCTTTGCTGTGGCTAGGAAGGGTCTGCCAAGGATGATGGATTCATCCATGCACTTCCCAGTCTCTAGGACTATGAAATTAGTAGGGATGTAATGGTCTTCAATCTTTACCAGAACATCCTCTACAAGTCCATAAGCCTATTTTCTTGAATTGTCTGCCATCTCTAGTGAGATTCTTGCAGCTTGTACCTCAAAAATCCCTAGCTTCTCTATTACAGAGAGAGGCATAAGGTTTATGCTTGACCCTAGGTCACACAAGGCCTTCTTGAAGGTCATGGTGCCTATGGCACAAGGTATTGAGAACTTTCCAGGGTCCTGTCTCTTTTGAGGTAATCTCTGCCTAGTCAAGTCATACAGTTCTTTGGTGAGCAAAGGGGGTTCATCCTCCCAAGTCTCATTACCAAATAACTTGACATTTTGCTTTATGATTGCTCCAAGGTACTTAGCAACTTTCTCTTCAGTGATATCTTCGTCCTCTTCAGAGGAAGAATACTCATCAGAGCTCATGAATGGCAGAAGTAAATCCAATGGAATCTCTATGGTCTTAGTGTGAGCCTCAGATTCCCATGGTTCCACATTAGGGAACTCTTGGAGGCCAGTAGACGTCCATTGAGGTCTTCCTCAGTGGCACTCACTGCCTCTTTCTCCTCTCCAAATTCGGCCATTTTGATGGCCTTACACTCTCCTTTTGGATTCTCTTCTGTATTGCTTGGAAGAGTGCTAGGAGGGAGTTCAGTGACTTTCTTGCTCAGCTGACCCACTTGTGCCTCCAAGTTTCTAATGGAGGACCTTGTTTCAGTCATGAAACTTTGAGTGGTTTTGATTAGATCAGAGACCATGGTTGCTAAGTCAGAGTGGCTCTGCTTAGAATGCTCTGTCTGTTGCTGAGAAGATGGTGGAAAAGGCTTGCCATTGTTAAACCTGTTTTTTCCACCATTATTGTTGTTGAAACCTTGTTGAGGTCTCTGTTGATCCTTCCATGAGAGATTTGGATGATTTCTCCATGAAGGATTTTAGGTGTTTCCATAGGGTTCTCCCATGTAATTCACCTCTTCCATTGATGGGTTCTCAGGATCATAAGCTTCTTCTTCAGATGAGGTGTCCCTAGTACTGCCTGGTGCAGCTTGCATTCCAGACAGACTTTGAGAAATTATATTGACTTGCTGAGTCAATATTTTGTTCTGAGCCAATATGGCATTCAGAGTATCAATCTCAAGAACTCCTTTCTTTTGATTCGTCCCATTGTTCACAGGATTCCTTTCAGAAGTGTACATGAATTGGTTATTTGCAACCATTTCAATGAGTTCTTGAGCTTCTGCAGGCGTCTTCTTCAGATGAAGAGATCCTCCAGCAGAGCTGTCCAATGACATCTTGGACAGTTTAGACAGACCATCATAGAAGATACCTATGATGCTCCATTCAGAAAGCATGTCAGAAGGACACTTTCTGATCAATTGTTTGTATCTTTCCCAAGCTTCATAGAGGGATTCACCTTCCTTCTGTCTGAAGGTTTGGACTTCCACTCTAAGCTTACTCAATTTTTGAGGTGGAAAGAACTTTGCCAAGAAGGCATTGACTAGCTTTTCCCAAGAGTTCAGGCTTTCTTTAGGTTGTGAGTCCAACCAAATCCTAGCTCTGTCTCAATAGCAAAAGGAAATAGCATAAGTATGTAGACCTCAGGGTCAACCCCATTGGTCTTGACAGTGTCACAGATTTGCAAGAATTTAGCTAAAAACTGATGAGGATCTTCCAATGGAAGTCCATGGAACTTGCAATTCTGTTGCATTAGAGAAACTAATTGAGGCTTAAGCTCAAAGTTGTTTGCTCCAATGGCAGGGATGGAGATGCTTCTCCCATAGAAGTCGGGAGTAGGTGCAGTAAAGTCACCCAGCACCTTCCTTGCATTGTTTGCATTGTTGTTGTTTTCGGCTGTCATGACTTCTTCTTTGAAGATTTCTGTTAGGTCCTCTACAGAGAATTGTGCTTTAGCTTCTCTTAGATTTTGCTTCAAGGTCCTTTCAGGTTCAGGGTCAGCTTCAACAAGAATGCCTTTATCTTTTCTCCTGCTCATATGAAAGAGAAGAAAACAAGAAAATATGGAGTTCTCTATGTCACAGTATAGAGATTCCTTGATGTGTCAGAGGAAAAGAAGAATAGAAGGAGAAGGTAGAAGAATTCGAACTTATCAAGAGAGATAGAGTTCGAATTGTGCATTGAGGAGGAGTGTTAGTCCATAAATAGAAGGATGTGAGAAGAGGGAAAGAAATTTTCGAAAATTAAAGTGAATTAATTAAAAGAAATTTTGAAAAATGGTAATAGATTTTCGAAAACTAAGATTGGGAAGGAAATTAAGTGAAATTTAAAAAAAAGATTTTGAAATTAGAAAGCAAAAAGATATGATTGAAAACTATTTTAAAAAAGATGTGATTAAGAAGATATGATTGAAAAGTTATGGTTTTAAAAAGATATGATTGAAAAGATATGATTGAAAAACAATTTAAAAAGATTTGATTTTTTAAAATTAATGACTTGGCTAACAAGAAAAGATATGATTCAAACATTAAACCTTTCTCAACAGAAAAGGCAACATACTTGAAATGTTGAATCAAATCATTAATTGTTAGCAAGTATTTTTGAAAATGGAAAGAAATTGATTTTGAAAAGATATGATTGAAAAGATATGATTTGGAAAAGATTTGATTTTGAAAAATTATGAAAACTTGAAAAAATTTGTATTAAAAACAAAATCTTCCCCCTTGTGCCATCCTGGCGTTAAACGCCCAGAATGGTATCCATTCTGGCGTTTAACGCCCAAAACTCTACCCTTTTGGGCATAAAACGCCCAGCCAGGTACCCTGGCTGGCGTTTAAACGCCAGTTTTCCTTCCTCACTGGGCGTTTTGAACGCCCAGCTTTTTCTGTGTAATTCCTCTGCTGTATGTTCTGAATCTTCAATTCTCTGTATTATTGACTTGAAAAGACACAAATAAAATTTTTTGAATTTTTAATGATGGGGAATAATCCAAATGCAACTAAAATCAAATAAACAATGCATGCAAGACACCAAACTTAGAAGTTTGTATACTACTAACACTAACAAATTGAGAATGCATATGAGAAACAACAAAACACTCAAGACAAGAGAATTTAAAGATCAGAGCAAGGAAATCATCAAGAACAACTTGAAGATTAATGAAGACACATGATTGAATTCGAAAAAAAATGCAAGAAGAATAAAAACATGCAATTGACACCAAACTTAAAATGAGACACTAGACTCAACAAGAAACATAAAATATTTTTGGTTTTTATGATTTTAAAATTTTTTGGATTTTTCGAAAATTATATGGAAGAGAAAATAAAGAGATTCAAAATTTTTAATAAGAATTCCAGGAATCATGCAATGTTAGTCTAAAGCTTTAGTCTAAAAAGATTTGACATGGCTAGCTAAGCTTCAACAGAACATTACATTCAAGAGCTAAATTGATGAGAATCAATCAGCTTTGGTGATGATAAGGACATCCCCTTTAAACTCTAGAATTCATTCTTAAAAATTCTGAAAAAAAAATACCTAATCTAAGCAACAAGATGAACCGTCAGTTGTTTAAACTCAAACAATCCCCGGCAACGGCGCCAAAAACTTGGTGCACGAAATTGTGATCATCAATGGCACCATCAACATGGTATCCTCAATTGCAATCTCAACTCTTTATCACAACTTCGCACAACTAACCAGCAAGTGCATTGGGTCGTCCAAGTAATAAACCTTACGCGAGTAAGGGTCGATCCCACGGAGATGGTTGGTAAGAAGCAAGCTATGGTCATCTTGTAAATCTCAGTCAGGCGGATTCAAATGGTTATGGAGGATTAATGATTAAAAGATAAATAAAACATAAATAAAGATAGAGATACTTATGTAATTCATTGGTGAGAATTTCAGATAAGCGTATGGAGATGCTTTGTCCCTTCCATTTCTCTGCTTTCCTACTGTCTTCATCCAATCCTTCTTACTCCTTTCCATGGCAAGCTGTATGTTAGGCATCACCGTTGTCAATGGCTACAGTCCCGTCCTCTCAGTGAAAATGTTCAACGCGCTCTGTCACAGCATGGCTATTCATCTGTCGGTTCTTGATCATGTCGGAATAGTATCCAGTGATTCTTTTGCGTCTGTCACTAACACCCCACAATCGCGAGTTTGAAGCTCATCACAGTCATTCAATCCAGGATGTCTACTTTCCAACACAATTGAGAGCGCGCCAATTGGGCTTCTGTAGCTCCAGAAAATCCACTTCGAGTGCAGGGAGGTCAAAATCCAACAGCATCTGCAGTCCTTTTTCAGCCTCTGAATCGGATTTTTGCGCAGGTCCCTCAATTTCAGCCAGAAAATACCTGAAATCACAGAAAAACACACAAACTCATAGTAAAGTCCAGAAAAGTGAATTTTAAATAAAAATTAATAAAAATATAATGAAAACTAACTGAAATATACTAAAAACATACTAAAAACAATGCCAAAAAACGTATAAATTATCCGCTCATCAATACCTCAGGTGAGTGAGGGTCGATCCCATGAAGACTGAAAAATGAGAAATAATGGTCAACTGATTGGCTTAGTCAAGCGAATGGAAAGTGGGCTTTATGGGTTTCAAAAGCATTAAATGATGAATAACGAGTAAAGAAAGCAAATAATGAGTTTGGTGTGAAAACAGTGAGAGAAAATAGTTAAGGTATCAGAGATGTTTACTTTTTCGGATTAAGTTTTCTTACCAACTATTTTAATCATGCAAGATTCATTTCATGGCAAACTGTAATTGACTAAACCCTAATTCCTTAGTGATTTAGTCTCCTCTAATATTCATTAACTGCCAATCCCTTGGTCACTCAATTCTGATTAGAGGGTTAAGTTCAAATCTAGTTTATGGCTACAAAAACCCTAATTACCCAAAGCTAAATGGATTATATATCACATATCCAGATTAGTTCAAGTAATTAGAAATTTAGGAGGAATTTACTTTCAAGCTGTGTCCAGGTGAGAGACCTCTCCCGAGGGTGTCAAGAACGCTTCTAGATTAAGGGTCATACTCCCGTTCCACCCAGATTCATAAAATTAAGAATAAAAGTAATCCTTGAAAATGAATCAGTACATTAATTAAAATACAAAAATGATTGTGTTAATCCATAAATAAACAGAGCTCCTAACCTTAACCTAAGAGGCTAAATGGCTCATGACTTACAGAGAAAACAAGGGTTCTGAAAAGTGTAGAAGAGAAAAGATCCGGTGCCCTCTAAAGGGTGAATCTTTTTCCTTTTATGTCTAAACTAATTTGATTTGAAAATAAAATAAAATATTAAATCCAAAAACTAAAAGATATTATTTGTAAATAAAATTTACAAAAATAAAAGATAAGATAAGTAATAAAAGCTAAATCCAACAAGAGATGCTCCATGAGGGTGGATTCGGGTTAGCTTGCCTAGCGCTAAATGCTAGATGGGCGTTTAGCTCAGATAAAGGGGTAAAAACGTTGCTTTTTGTTGGGCTTGCTAGTGCTAAATGCAACCTTGGGGTTTAATGCCCAAAGGGGTAGCTCCAACTCTTCTCTTTTTTACTCAAAACTCTGCCAAATTGTTCCGAATTTCACTTGATGAAAACACTAAAACAACTCAAAGTAGCATCCAAAGAAGATTTTTGTACTAAAACATAATAAAACTTAATAAATTATAACTAAAAATAACTAGAAAACACAGGAAAAAAAGGTGCAAGATGCTCACATATCACAACACCAAACTTAAACTGTTGCTTGTCCTCAAGCAACTAAAACAATTTCAGGCTGAGAAAAGAAGAGAAAAATGCTCAAGACTTGGGTGTTTCTTTAAGCTCATGTCTACGTACTGAGTGGGGCTAAAGATACTCTAACTCTGAACAGACTTGGCATTTCACTATCCTTTGAAGCTTAGAAATATTAATGTCTCTCAGCACTAGAACCTGGATGATATTATAGATTCTCTTTCTTTAGGCTATAATTGATCCTTGAACACAGCTTTTTCTTTTCTTTTCTTTTGGTGCTTTGCACTTTCAGCCTAACCGTGACTCTAAGTGCTTTGTTCTTAAGCTTAACTTGATACAAAAACACCACAAGCATTTAATTGAGGAACTCTTTGAGTTCTAATTTTTCTTTTAGTTTCTCTTAGTCAGTGGTGCTCGGAGCCTTTGGCATACTCTGTGATTTTATTTGGTCACAACACTTAGTGTTCTGTCTCAAGGGTTGTCTGACACATTCCACACCACAAGCATATGGTTAGGGAAATAACACTTTTGAGATTTAGATCAATTTTGACCCTCCTAACCATTTATGCTCAGAGCCTTGGACCTTTCTTTTTATTTGATTTTCTTTTTGCTGATTGTTTTGCTTCAACGATCAATGTCTTACTTAAGTAAAACATCCACAATGCTTTTCTAAGTTCCTATGCCTCAAGAACCAGCATTCTTAACTTCAAAATCAAATATGCACTGCTTATTCATACATTCAGAAATTAAAGATAATGCCACCACATCAAAATATTTAGAAAACCTCAAAATATGTACTCAAGTCTAATGTATTTTACTATTTCTTTTCTTTTTCTTTTGATTTTTCAAGCTTGGTAAGCAATACATGGGACATCATTTAAAATAAACATAGAATAATAAAAAAATAAATAACTAAACTAGAAGTAATAAACTACTCCTAGTGATCATGAAGAAGCTTCAAACCAAAAATAGGAAATAAGATAAAATACCGAGGAACAGAAAAATAAAGAAAACAGCAGATAAAGAAACTCAACCACCTCAGTCATGGCGGCTGCTGCTCCGTCATGGGAATCCTATCTGGCACTTCAGCTCATCTATGTTGCTCACTTGCCTCCGTTGCTCCTCCACCAGCTGGTGGAGGAGGACGGAGTGGTCTTGATGCTCAATCCTCAGCTGATTAATAGATGATATCAGCTTCACTATGGATGTGGTCAACTGGTCCCAGTAGTCACGGGGAGAGAAATATAATCCTCGAGGCATCTCCGAAAGCTCCTAATGAGGCAGTGGAACTGGCTCCTGTGGTGGTACATGCCCGTGCTTTCTAGCATACTCCATACCCCTCCTAGTGATAGGCCTATCGACCTCAATAGGGGTATTTCCATCAATACAAACTCAGGCTGCCTCACACATACAGAAGATGTGATGAGGGAAAGCTAATCTAGTAGAGGTGGAAACCTTTACCGCTTTGTAGCAGAGCTCCAGAGGAATCACCTAATGCACCTCCACCTCATTACTGAGCATGATGAAATGAATCATCACTGCTCATTCCATAGTAACCTCGGACCGATTATTTGTGGGGATGATGGAGTATTGAATGAACTCCAACCATCCTCTAGCAACCAGCTTTAGGTCATGCCTACCCAGCTAGTACGGCGGACCTTTGGCATTGCTCCTCCACTATGCTCCGGGGAGGCAAATATCAGCAAGGATTTGGTCCATTCTTTGGTCAGTGTTGACCTTCTGAGTGTATGAATGAGGGTCCTCTCTGGATGGTGGCAGGTGTAATGCTTCCATCACACTCTCGGGACTGAACTCCGTAATCAATCCTCGGACCATGGTGCGCTAATTGTTCATGTCCGGGTTCACGCCTTGTGGATGATTGTGCGTCACCCAAGCGTTAGCGTAGAACTCCCTAACCATAGGCAAACCCACGTCGTTCATGGTGTTAGTAAGAAATTCCCCACCCTGTCTCAGAATCTGGTACTGGATCTCCAGATACTCATCCTACTTCAGATCGAAGTGGGCCTTCGGAATCACTTTCTTTTTGCTCACTATCTTATGGAAGTGATCCTTGTAGGTCTTGAAAAAGAACCGAGTGAAGTCATAAGGACTGGAGGCAGTGGCATTCTCTTTCCTCTTTCCTGAGGAGAATTCACCAATTTTAGGTGCCATAGGGATAGTAAAATGAAGAAAAAGTGGAGCGCCTACCAAACATAAAGGTTTTGCTCGTCCCCGAGAAAAGCGAAAGGGAAAATAAAAGAGAAAGAAGAATAGAAAGCAATGTGGTAATAGAAAAGCGAAAAGAAAAAGAGAGTGGAAGGAGGGGGTGATCATGGTTATGTGGGAAGAGGAAGAGTGGAAGAAGATACTGAATGAAAAGATGGAGATAGTAAAATGGAAGGCAGTAGATGGTTATATAGGGAGAAGAGGTGAAGAGGTGGGTATTTGTAGAAGTGGGTGGGGATAGGGTTCGGTTATGGGGGTAAGGGTGGGAGGAAAATGGAATTTGAAATTGGTTAATGGGAAAGAGAGATTGATGGGAAAGAAGAGTGGTGATTGGGTGAAGTGGGGGCGAGTTGAAAGATAAATGGAAAAGTGGGTAAGGGGGAGAGAGAAGGGGTTATTGGTCAAAGTTGGTGGGGTTGGATTTTTATCCTTGGGTTAAATCCCTCCTTCATCTCCGAAACTAGCATACTGGGCACAAAACGCCAGTCCTAGCGTTTAACACCAGCAATGGAACACCTTTTTTGTTTTTTGTTTTTATTTTTGGAAGATAGGTGGCGCTAAACGTCTAGCTGGCATTTAGCGCCTTGGATGGGGTGCAAACACTCCAAAATTATACCCTAGCTGGGTGTTAAACGCCCACCTGGCATTTAACGCTAGCCTCCATGCCCCCTTTTTGGCGCTAAACGCACTCCCTAGCATTTAGCGCCCAAGCCTTTTGAGTAAATGTACTCCAGGGTGTTTTGTTCTTCATTCTGAAGTCTTATGTCCCTGTTCTAAGCACTGTGTATGATACAAACAAGATTAAACCAAAAAAACTATAAGAAACTCTGAAAAATTTAACTCAATAAAAAATGAAAATTAACTGAAATAAAGATAAAGGATACTCATGGTTAGGTTGCCTTCCAAAAAGTGCTTCCTTAACGTCACTAGCTTGATGGTCTACTCCTCTAAGGAAGAGGGTCATAGGGGCTAAAATCCCGCCCCTCACTGTGAACTTCTTTCCTGTGCTATCATGAATTAGCTCAATATGCTCCTGATGATTATCAGTGGCTAAGAGAAGGGGGGTTCAATCTTACCCCCTTTTTGCTGAGTGTCACTTTCTGCCTTTTAGAATGCTTTGAGGAGATATTTTTGCTTTTTGTCTCGTCACTAGTCAAGAGACATTTTCTTTTTGTCTCGTAACCGGGGAAAAGATATTTTTCAATTTTGTCTCTATGCAACAAAAACAGTAATGGAGTAGAAGAGAAAGAGAGAATCACACCAAGAAGTATCCTGGTTCAGCTGCTAACTGCAATGCAGCCTACATCTAGTCTCTATCACAAGAGAGAGAAGAGAGAGAACTCTGTGCTTTCACTCTTTTCTCCTTGCTTCAAGCCTTGACTGTTCACCGTTATTATACAAGGAGAAGCCTCCAAGGTTGAAACCGGTCTAGCCGAGCCAACTTTTTCTTCTTCAATAACAAACCGGTTCAGACAGAGTGAGAAGAGAGAGGGAACCGAATGCAAAAACCAACATGCAATTACCTCTTTCTCATCCCATCACTTCAAGCTTCATCAATCTGAGCCTTCCATCTTGACTCTGTTCCCAAGAAGGATTTCTGACCCTTGATGAATCCTTGATCCTTGGTAGCACCATATGCTTTATCTTTTGCATCTTCCCCACGTAGCTACAATAGCTACCTCCTGTGATGGATGAAGAAAATTAGAGACGAGCCATACCCCAGGGATCTTCTTCTCTGACCGAAATGGATTTCTTCCATTTTTGGGTATGGAGAGGTTGAGACTTATTCACCACATCTTACCATTAGTGGCAAAGATCTCAGCCACACCATACTATAGATCTCCATTTTGCAAGAGGCATCATCACCTTGGCCTCTTGCTTGTGCTTAGCTTCTTCTTCCTTCTTCTTATAGCTTGTTCTTTTTTCCATCTTCTTTCCTAATGGATGTGACCGAAAAGTAGAGAGAGAAGAGAGAAAAGCTTTTACTGGAAGTAAAGAAGGAAATTAAAATGAGTTAATTATCTACTTCCCTTTTCCATGGCTTATAATGTGTGGAAATTAAATGCCATCAAATCAATTGTATTTTCTCTTTCCTGTTACCAATGCATGCATTAAATTCATTTAATCAAATTTGAATTCCATCACCCATAGAGAATAGTATCTGTGGAAAGCATGCTTTTAATTAAAATTTGGATTCCAATAACCAAAGTATGGAGCAATGAGGCATGCTTGAGATCCTTGGGCTCCATTCTTTGATTTATCAACTTTGGTTTATGGGCTTCTGATTTGGGCTTAACTATCTCAAAATTCAGCCACTTTATGTTTGAATTAATTTTGCAAAAAGATAAAATGATTCTTTGACCAAAGTGGGCTGCTCTATCCTTTTGGCCCAATAGGAAATTAATTTCTTCCTCCTCCACACTATCAAACAAACCATTGGAAGCATTAAATAATACACTTAATTTTAATAATTTCCTAATTTACATTTTAATAATGTTTGATCATCATTTAATTAAATATAAGTTTTCCAAACTCTATAATCTCCCGTTTGATGACAAACATTATTAAAGCTGAATTGAAAAGGATTCGGATTAGAAAACTCCCTTGATGATTTGGTAGAATCCTAATTTCAAAGAAATATTCAAGCAACCAACACCTTAGATAAAATTCCATAGTCCAGTAAGCACACATACATTTGAACAAATAAATTTATCAATGACAATCAAAGCTCAAGTCGAAATTAATCCAATAACATAAAGTGCTCAAAGCAGAGCCAGATCAGAGCATAAAACAGAGCAAAACAGGGCAACAAATCAATGAAACATAACAGTTTCAATTCAGCCATTTTTCTCTTCTCTCCCTTTTGTCATCAAGGAGGGACCCTGCAAAAAATGGAGAAAAAAGCAATGCAGTCCATAATCATTCAAGCATAAAACAAAACAGCAACAAAGTTAAGTTTTGTACAGTCATCCAAAACAAATGAAAATAGTTCCACTGAGTCAAATACACAGAGAGCAAAATAACAGAGCATTCAGCAGCAGTAGCAACAGGGAGCAAACTTAGGCATTAGAATTTCCTTCATTAGATTCTAGAACATCATCTTCTTTCACGAAAGGAGCCATGTCCTCATCAACCGAATCCAAATGCTTTAAGAGCAAGTTTATCCTTTCATAAGACTTAAGCCAAGCATATCATTTTGCAATGCAAGCTTTCTTGCTTCTTTGTTGGATTTTACCATTTGCTTGGATATGGCAGCAAACTCCAAGAGAACATCTTTACCTTTAGCATGTTGCGGTACACCACCACCTTTGATTGTGGACACTTTATTCTCAACACGCTTATTACTCAAATCAACATTAAAATGCTCAATCCAGCAAGTATAAAAAAACATACCATATGGCAAGTTACTCCTTTTATCACTTTTCACACAGTCCCGCATATGATGAATCATAAAGTAAGCTAAAGATATGAGAATGGAGTTCAAAACAGCATAAAGAACAAAGGTGTCATAAACAGCTACCCTCAGATTTGATCCGCTTTTTAGAAGTGAAAGATCTGTCATTAATGCTAGGAACAAAACCTTCTCTTTTAAAGCAAAATCATTAATGGAAACGGTTTTCAAAAATTAATTTGAATTTTTTTAAAAAAATTTGAAAACCGAAAATACGAGTCATGAGGAATGACAACAAATTAAAACTGACATGACTTGAAATGAACTAAAGTGATGGCATGTTGAAAAATTAATTTAAAAAATAAAAGAGTTTTATGATTTAAAGATAATGAGCCCATATCATGTGAACAAAGTTTGTCTTATATAGGCCCAATAGCTGGTTACAGCATGTTGGGCAATAGGGCACAAATTCTTCATCTTTAATCCACAAATTTTTTGGGCTTTATACAAGTCTTCCTTTGAAGAGTTCATTACTTGCCCAGTTTTGACTCCCTGCTTCCTTCGAGACAAAAACAAATAGAATCAATAAAATCACCATTTATCAACAAAACTTAATTCTATCAACCCCAAACTGGTCTTCAATGAATAAAACCTATCTTCACACATCGGTTTAGTGAAAATGTCAGCAAGTTGTTCCTCAGATTTTACAAATTGAATATCAATAGTTCCCTTTTGCACATGTTCTCTAATAAAGTGATATCTCATTTCAATGTGCTTGGTTCTAGAGTGCAAAACAGGATTTTTTTAAATGTTTATTGCACTCATATTATCACAAAATAAATGTATGCTATTGATTTTCAATTTATAATCTTCTAACTGAGTTTTTAACCAAATTAATTGAGAACAACAAGTAGAGGCAGATATATATTCAGCTTCAGCCGTGGATAGAGCAATCGTGGCTTGTTTCTTGCTTGACCACATGTTTAGTGAGCTTCCAAGGAAGCAACACATTCCAGATGTGCTCCTTCTATCCATCCGATCTCCTGCATAATCTGCATCACAAAACCCTACTGCACAAAAGTCATCAGATTTAGGATACCATAAGCCATAATCACATGTTCCCTTAATGTATCTAATGATCCTTTTGATGGCCAAAAGATGGGATTCTTTTGGGTGAGATTGAAACCGTGAACATACACCCACACTTTGGACATTATCCGGCCTAGAGGAAGTAAGATACATAAGTGAGCCAATCATTCCTCTATACCATGTTTCATCCACATCTTTGCCATTTTCCTCCTTTTCAAGTTTAGTATTCGGATGCATAGGTGTTCCCATAGGTTTGGAATTTTCTAGACCAAATTTCTTGATTAATTCTTTTGCATATTTTCCTTGGTGAATAAAAATACAACTAGGAGTTTGTTTAATTTAGAAACCAAGAAAAAATGTTAGTTCTCCCATTAAACTCATTTCAAACTCACTAGTCATGAGTTTTCCAAACTCTTCACACAAGGATTCATTGGCCGATCCAAACACTATATCATCCACATAAACTTGAACAAGAAGAATATCATCATTAGATACTTTAATAAATAAGGTTGTATCGATGGTACCCCTTTGAAAGTGATTTTCCAATAAGAAGGCACTAAGCCTTTCATACCAAGCTCTTGGAGCTTGCCTAAGGCCATAAAGAGCCTTTGAAAGTTTGAAAACATGATTTGAAATTCTTTATTTTCAAAAGCGGGGGGTTGTGCCACAAATACTTCTCTCTCTATAAAGCCATTAAGGAAAGCACATTTAACATCCATTTGGAACATTCTAAAACACTTATGGGCAGCATAGGCAAGAAGCAACCTAATTTCTTCCAGCAATACCGGAGCAAAAGACTCATCGAAATCAATGCCTTCTTCTTGATCGTAACATTGGGCCACTAATCTAGCCTTGTTACGAACAACACTACCATCCTCACCCAATTTTTTTTAAAGATCCACTTTGTACCGGTTACCTTCTTACCTTTTGAATTCGGTACAAGTGTCCAAACCTCATTCTTGTCAAATTGAGCTAGCTCTTCTTCCATGGGTTTGACCCAAGAGGGGTCTTCAAGAACTTGCTTTACATTGAAAGGCTCCATTTGTGACAAGAAAGCAACATTGCTTTGTTCGGCTTGCTTCTTGGTTGAGGATCTTGTGGTTACGCCTTGGGAAGGTTCACCAATGATAAAATCATGAGGATAACCCTTCATAGACTTCCATTCTCTTGGCTTTCTAGGTAAGTTTTGCCTTGATGAGCTTCAGCAGATAGTTCATTTCTGGATTCTCTTACTGGTTTAGGAGACAAAACTGAAATGTCTCCTCCATCCCGATGAGACAAATCTGGACGGGCATACAGGTTCTTCACTTGGGATAGATTTTGGGTTTTCGTCACTGACTTCCTGATTGACAAAATCTTCATAACCTAAATCATCTTCTACCACGACACTGGAAATTGAATTAGTATCACAAAAAGACACGTGTATGGATTCCTCTATGGTTCTATGTTCTTTGAGGTAAATTCTATAAGCCTTGCTAGCGGTGGAGTATCCAACAAACATTCCCTCATAGGATTTTAGATCAAATTTTCCAAGATTTTCTTTATTGTTAAGCACAAAACACTTGCATCCAAATATGTAGAAATATTTAAGATTAGGAGGAGTTCTTTTCCATAGCTCATAAGGAGTTTTCTTTAACTCTTTTCTAATGATAGTCCTATTCAAAATATAACAAGCTGTATTTACAGCTTCAGCTCACAAAAATTTCGGAACATTATTTTCACAAAGCATAGCCCTAGTCATTTCTTGAATGCTTCTATTCCTCCTTTCAACTACCCCATTTTGTTGAGGAGTTCTAGGACATGAAAAGTTATGGGCAGTGCTAAAATCATCACAAAATTTTTCAAAATCACAATTTTCAAATTCTTTTCCGTGATCACTTCTCAAATGGGCTATTTTCAAATCCTTTTCATTTTGAATCTTTTTGCAAAGAGTGGAAAAAGCAAGAAAAGCATCATTCTTATGAGCTAGGAAGAGAACCCAACCAAATCTAGGGTAGTCGTCCACCACTACCAAACCATGGTGTTTACCTCCTAAACTTTGAGTTCTTGTTGGACCAAAAAGATCAATATGCAACATTTCTAGTGGCCTTTTGGTGGAAATTGCATCTTTAGGTTTAAAAGAGGATTTTACTTGTTTGCCTAGTTGACAAGAATCACAAGTAATATCCTTATCAAATTTAATGTTGGGAATTCCTCTCACCAAGTTTTTCTTAACAAGTTTAGAAATTTGGTACATGCTTGCATGACCTAACTTCTTATGCCATAACCATTTTTCAGATTCAAGAGAGGTAAAACATGTTACTTTTTGATCCTTTAAATCCTAAAGAGTCATTCCATACACATTATTACATCTTTTGGCTTCAAACAAGATTTCACCAGATTTTTCACAAATAACTAAACAATATAATTTTCTAAAAATGACTTCATAACCAAGGTCACATAATTGGCTAATGCTTAGTGAATTGTGTTTTAAACCATCAATAAGAAGAACATCATTTATGAAAGAAGAGAAACTTTTACTAACTTTTCCTATGGCCACTATCTTTCCTTTTCCATTATCACCGAAAGTGACAAACCCTCCATCATATTCGTCAAGCTTAATGAAGAAGGTTTCCTTTTCGATCATATTCCTAGAGCATCCACTATCCATATACCACATGTTGTCATTCCTCTTGGATGCTAGGTAAACTTGCAAAATAAGCTCAAGTGACCTTAGGTATCCAAATCTTTTTGGATCCTTTAACATCAAACCATCTTCTTTGTCCCAAGCCATTGTAATCAAAAAAAATTTTACAAACTTTATCACCAATCATTCTTTCACTAAAGAAACATTGAATGGGAAAATGACCATTTCGATTGCAAAATCTGCAAAATCCATGAGTTGCTATTTTCACAAAGCTTGTTGGGTTTTGAAACCTTATATCATTAGAAAACGACGCCATGTTTGCAAAGTAAGGTTTCTCAATAGATTTTGTATTTTGATGAAAAGCCAAACAAGCTTTATCATAAAGTGATTTTTGACTAGCCAAGAGTTGATTTAAATTTTCTGAACTTTGTGCAAAGTTGGCTAAGTCTTTTTTAAGCCTTTTTATCTCCTCATGCAGCCACTCATTTTCTTCAAAATAATTCAAATTTGCAGTTACATAATGGTGGTATTCATAGCTTTTAAGTTGAGCATTCAACTGCTTGTTTTCTTTAACAAGTTCAACTACAGTTTCAGCCTCCCTTAATTTATCCTCGAGAAAACCATTTTCAGCTTTAACAATAGTAATTTATGATTCAAGATCTTGGTTTCCACTTAGGAAAAATTTGATTTTTTCAGAAAGATGATCAATCATGAGATGAAGATCTTCAGTGTCACGGTTATGAAATACTACCTGCTCAACGTGATCTGCCATAAGGCAAGTTTGAGACTTGGTTTCTGATTCTTCATTTTCATGAAAATCATTCTCTATGTCTTCCCATGAGGCTATCAGTCCTTTTTTCTTTCCCTTCTTTGGCTTCTCTTCCTTCTTCAGTTTAGGGTAATCAGATTTAAGTGCCCAGCCTCTTTGCAATTGTAGCAGATCACTTTACTGGAATCTTTCCTTGGTTTCCTTGAACCGCTTTCAGCTCCTTTCTTTTAGCTTCACCATTTTCTTGAATTTTTTTGCAAACAAAACAAATTCATTTTCAAAAGAATAATCACTGGATTCCTCATCCAGGGGGTCAGTAACAGATTTGTGAGGTATTCCTTTTCTTTTAGTATATTTTTTTAAGTATGTATTTTCAAAGGCAAGTAAATTTCCTCTCAAATAATCATAAGTCATAGAATCAAGACCACTACTCTCAGATATCACTATAGCCTTAGTTTCCCACTCTTTTGTGAGACTTCTCAAAATTCTCCTCACAAACATAGATTCAGGATATCTAATCCCCATAGCATCCAAGCCATTGATGATGATGTTGAATCATTCAAACAGTTCATCTATTGATTCTCCTTCCTTCATTAAGAACATTTCATATTCTCTGTTCAGCATGTCTATTCTGGTTTTCTTTACAAGGATTGTTCCTTCATGAGTAATTTGAAGCTTGTCCCAGATTTTCCTTGCCATTGTGAATCTTGATACCCGTCTGTATTCCTCGAAGCTAATCACACAATTAAGCAAGTTGATAGCTTTGGCGTTGAGCTCCACCTTTTTTCTGTCTTCTTCTGTCCAACTAGCTTCGCTTTTGAGAGAGACCACACCATCAGCTCCTGTAGTGGTTTAAAATTGTGGACCTTCAAGAATTATCTTCCAAAGTCTGTAATCCACTGACTGAACAAAAATCTTCATTCTTTCTTTCCAATAAGTGTAATTCTTTCCATTGAAAAGAGGAGGTTTGTTGCTTGATTGCCCTTCTGTCAGAGTATAAGCCACCAGATTTGAGCCACTGTTTTCTGCCATCAGGATCTTTTCTCTAAGCTGCAAAGCTTGATCTCTTTGAGACTAAGCTCTGATACCAATTGATGGTTATCAGTGGCTAAGAGAAGGGGGTTGAATCTTAGCCCCTTTTGCTGAGTGTCACTTTCTGCCTTTTAGAATGCTTTGAGGAGATATTTCTGCTTTTTGTCTCGTCACTAGTCAAGAGACATTATCTTTTTGTCTCGTAACCAGTGAAGAGATATTTTTCAATTTTGTCTCTTACGCAACAGAAACAGTAATGGAGTAGAAGAGAAAGAGAGAATCACACCAAGAAGTATCCTAGTTCAGCTACTAAATGCAATGCAGCCTACATCCAGTCTCCATCATAACAATAATGGAATTTCACTATAATCATGCAGATTACAGACACCAATTGTTTCGAGGGTTACCTGAAACTGTAGGTCGATCTCGGACGAGATCTTCTGTGTTGGTCGGAGCTGACGTGTCCGGAGGGTGTACGGCGGTCGGAAATGATGTGTCCGATTTGTTGGACTTGGTGGTGGCGCTGATTCTGTGTCCCCGGAGGGTGGGGGGTACCTGCAAGGGACTCGAACGCTTAAGTTAGCAAGGGTATTAAGCAGGTATTGAGTAGAATTAGAGTATGAGTTATACCTGGGTGCTCCAGTGTATTTATAGTGGTGAAATGTGGCCTTCTGTGGATAAGATAAGTTAGTTATCTTATCTTATCTTTATCTTATCTTTAAGTGAGGTCATCTTTAAGGGAACCGCCTTTATCTCTACGGGCTTGGGCTGCCCTTGGATTTGGGACGTGTTCCTCTATTTGGGCCCTTTGTTTGGGCTTTCCTGTGACTTGTCCGAGCTCTTTTGAGGAGAGGTCGGGTTGTCCTGACCTGAAGAGGTCGGTCGCTTTGTCTGTAGAACATCCTGGATCGGACAGCTCGATCCAGGGTATGAACAATGCCCCAGCTTGAGCTTTGTCTTCATTTTTCGAGGCCGAGTCTTTTGACTTCGGTCCTTTCTTCAGTGAAGTCAAACTCAAGCATTTTGTCGATTCCTTTCTTTGTAGAGTCTTTTTTGAATGTAGAACGTTTCCTCTAAAAGTGCGCGCTTTTTGTATTAGCGCTTTTTTGGGAACGCAAGCGGTTTTAACATCCGCATTTAATTGGCATTAATTGCCCCATTCTCTCTTGGCTTTTATTTTGAATCTCTCAATCAAAAAACGGTTTCTCTTCTTCACTTCTTCTCCGTAACTCCTCCCTTTACTCTCTCATTTTCTGTTTCATGCCCAGAGTTTGTAGTTTCTTCTTTGTGACGTCTGTTCTGCTACTGCGTTTTCAGAAGAGGGCTGATTCCACATTTTCTCCTTCTGTCTTTGCATTCTTCCACTTCGAGGGGGTAGATTTGTTGCTTCTACTCTTCAGTTTTCTTCGAGGTTTTCTTCTATTCTCCAGGTTAGTCCCATTTCGTGTTTCCTCGTTTATTTCTGCTTTTGCGATGGAGTTTTCCTTTTGATCTTCCTTTTGGAGAAAGTTTGGATCTTTCTGCTTTTATCGTGCTTGACTTGTTGCATGCTATGGTTTTTTCTCTTTTTTGGTGCGAATCTTTTGTTTGCTTGAATCTTTTTCTTTTGCATGTTGCCGTTGTTTCTGTTTGTGCCTTGGATAATGATTTTGCTTGATTTTGAGAAGTTTGTGCCTTTGCTATTTTTCCATTGGCCTTTTTGGTGTTCTGATGAACTGTAGCAGTAGTGTTGGTAAAGTGTAGGAGCAATGCTTTTCCTGATAAACTGTAGAAGGGTGGATTTTTTACGTTTTTTGCTTCCTTTGCTTTCTTTTTTGGACTTTATTCTGATGAGTGCCAAGATGTAGATTGTAGGAATGATTTTGAGGACCCTTCTTGTTTACTGCCTCCAAGGGATGCTCCAAGACTTCTTCTCTTGAGTCTTAGGGTTTTTCCCTTTTTTGATTAATCCGTCCGTTTGAGATGTTTTGACCCATGTCTGAGATTTTTTTTAAGTAATCCACTCTTCTTTTCTTTTTGTAGGATTTAGTTGGCCTCATGTCTTCCCGAAATAACGTTGTAGAGATGCCTTCCCAGGTTCCTGCGGGTATGACCGATTGGGTGGACTCCATGGTTCTCCTGTGTGTCTCGCTGGCTGATTCTGAGTTTTGTGCTCAGCTTAGGCAGTTTCATAGTGTCTGTAGCAATTCTGGTGATGAGAAGAACTATGAACTTGTCCCTCCTTCTTCTGACGAGAGAGTCTGTTTTTCAACTCGGGTTGTTGATGGTCGCCCTTTCTTTTATGTTTATGACTTTTTCTTTGGTCCGCTGGGTATTACCCTTCCTTTTACTCAATTTGAAACCGACCTATTATGGTCTTGTAATATTGCCCCCTCTCAACTTCACCCTAATTCCTGGGGTTTTATAAAGATTTTTCAATTGTTGTGCAATGGTTTTGGTATCCCTGCTTCCCAATCTCTTTTTTTCTATCTGTTTGTCTTGACTAAGCCCGGAGTGGTAAAAAAGAAGGCAGCTTGGGTCTCCTTTCGCTCTACCCAGGGAAAGAAGGTCTTTTCCATGTTTGACGAGTCATTCCGTGATTTTAAAAACTACTTTTTCAAGGTCCAAGCTGTTGAAGGAGCTCGGCCCTTTTTTCTTGGACGAAAATGATGAGCCTGCCTTTCCCTTGGAATGGCAAAAAGATGTGAGGGTCTCCAGGTATTCTTGGGACATGTTGGATGAGGCTGAGCGGGCCTTTGTGATTATTTTGGAAGAGCGCTGGGGTCAGCATCCCCATCTTGATACAAAGAAATTTCTAACCAATCGTTCTCTTCTTCAAACTGAACTGGGTATCTTGTGTTTTCTTTGCTATCTGTTTATGTTTACTTGTAGTTGTATTTCCGACTTGTTCGATTTGTAGTTTGACTTTTGTTTTATTTGCAGAGGCAATGAAGAATAACGAATCCATGAAAGCTTTTAAGAGGGTGCAGAAGGCGACTGCTGCCAGGAATATTGCCGCCAAGGCGGCTGGGGAGGGGTCCTCCCAAGTGCGCGAGAAGCCATCAGTGCCGAGTTCCCCCATAGTGAAGAAAGCGATTCCGACACCTTGGGTCCGCTTGGTGGATCCTCATCCTGCTTC
Source organism: Arachis hypogaea (assembly GCF_003086295.3). Lineage (NCBI taxonomy): Eukaryota > Viridiplantae > Streptophyta > Magnoliopsida > Fabales > Fabaceae > Arachis > Arachis hypogaea. The sequence goes on along the minus strand of NC_092041.1, from coordinate 64,407,592 downwards.
TGCCGTTCCATCTGCTGCCCCTCCAAGTAAGAAGCAAAAGACGGTTGAGCCCTTCGACCTTAATGCCCCTGACTTCAATGCCATCGAGTTCATAGATCAACAAATTGGGCCCTATGGTACCCTTTCGATGGACGATGTGTCCATCCTCCATCATTTGGAATTTATGGCCCGGAATCACGTGCAGATGGCATTTATGGCGGCCGCTATACACCGGACTGCTCAAAGTCTCCCTCTTCAAGCCACCAAGGCATTTATGGAGGAGGCAAAGCAAGAGTTTGACCGGATGAAGGGGCTGAAGGAGGAGCTCGAATTAAAGGTGACCAAGTTAGAGAAGGATCTAGAGAATGAGAAGGCGAGTTCTCTTTCATTGGCGGCTTCTTTGAGGTTGGCCGAGGACGCGGCCCTGATGCATAAAGATAGTTATGTTATAACTTATCGGGAGGTGATGCGTATGAGGGGGGAGTTGGACAGTGCTCGGAAGGATTATTCTGAGCTCCAAGGTCATCTTGTCGGCAGCGTGACTGCTGCTTACGAGAACTTGAAGGAGCAAGTTCGGGTCATTGCTCCCGAGGCCGATCTCACCCTTTTCAGTTTAGACAATGTTGTCAGAGATGGCAAGATTGTCTCTGATGACGAGGGTGATGATGATGCTGATCCTCCTCCTGTGTCCTCTGCCAAAGTGTCGACTACCTCTGCACCTCCGGTTGCACCTGATTCGGATTGCCAAGTTCTGAACCGGGAGGATGGAACTATAGATGCCGTGCCTATTCAGACTCGTCCTCCTTCTCCTTGTCCTGATACTACCAAGGATGCTCCTGATGTTTGCTGATCTTTTTCTGGATTCTCATGTTAGTTGGCCCGGCTTGTGGGCTCTTAAAACTTTTTATTTATTTGCTGATGTTTTCTGGTTGTTTTGTCTGGCAACCTTTTGAAAAACAAAAGTAGCTCGTTATCCTTTTTTGATGGCCTCCGAGGCTTTAAAACTTTGTAGATCATATCAAGGTTTTTTCTTCTGTTTTCTGAGAATGTTGGACCTTGCAGTTTGACCTTTTTGGATTACCTCGTGCTTATCGTTTATAGCATGGATCCTCTGTATTCGTGTGGATCCTACTTGTTTTCTCATTTTTGTAGGTATTTTTGGTGTTTCTCCAACTGATTTCTTTGCGTTGATTCCCTTTATTTCTGTAATCCTCTTTCCTAGACCTTCATTAGGTCTCTTTCAGGGATTACTTTTGTTCGTAGGAGTCCGACTTCGTTTAGGTCGGTCTCTTCTGAGTTATTTCTGTAATCCTCTTTCTTTAGATCTTTATCAGATCTCTTTCAGGGGTTACTTGTATAACTTTTCAGTAGCAGGAGTCCGACTTCGTTATGTCGGTCTCCTTTTAAGTTATTTCTGTAGTCCTCTTTTTTGGACCTTTGTCAGGTCTCTTCCAGGGATTACTTTGATAACTTTTTAATGGTAGGAGTCCGACTTAGTTATATCGGTCTCCTTTAAATTATTCCTGTAATCCTCTTTTTTTTGGACCTTTGTCAGGTCTCTTCCAGGGATTACTTTGATAACTTTTTAATGGTAGGAGTCCGACTTGGTTACGTCGGTCTCCTTTAAGTTATTTTCGTAGTCCTCTTTCTTGGATCTTTGTCAGATCTCTTTCAGGGACTATTCGTATAACTTTTTTTAGTTTTGGGCTGACTTTGTTATGTCAGTCCCTTCTAAGTTAAAGTAATCCTCTTTAATAGGGTTGGCCAGACCTCTTTTCAGGGTTTACTTATAACTTGGGTTGACTTGGTCCGGCTTCTGAACGTCGGTCAGTCTTTTAAGTTATTATATTAGCTATCCGTATGACCTCGTCAGGTTCTTTTTTTTTGGATTGCTTTCGATAACTTCTTACATTACTCTGTGTTCATCTTTGCCGATTTGTAGAAAATGGTTGGCATCTTTAGATCGTCTTTAGGGTGAATCGCGTTTTCACCTTTATCAGACGATTGTCTTTATCGTGGTCGCGTAGTGAATTTGTTTTTCACTTTCTGCCAACCTGTTGCTTTATAATCGAACGATGAATACTTCAGATTAATGTGTCTTGGAATCTTGTAGAATATCTCAATAAACTTTATTCAAAGAAAAAATGCAAATATATACAAGTGGGAATTTCCTTGTCCCTTTAAGTCGGGTATGATCTAGGTCTCGATATGGTGCCTCATTAAAAAACCTTTTCAGGAAAAAGAGCGCATCCATTTAGTGAGATCCTTTACCTTTTCTAACTGTAGTACCTTCTTAGGTTGCAGGCGTGCCATGATCGGGGAAGCTCTCGTCCATCAAGCTTGGACAGTCTGTAGTAGCCCTTCCCCAGTACTTCAATGACTCGGTAGGGTCCTTTCCAGTTTGCTGCCAGCTTTCCTTCTCCGAGTCGAGTTGTTCCAATGTCGTTTCTGATTAGGATGAGATCATTCTCTGCAAAACTTCTCAGCACTACCTTTCGATTGTATTTGGAAGCCATTCGTCGCTTTAAAGCTTCTTCCCTGATCCAAGCTCTTTCTTGGATCTCGGGTAACAAGTCGAGCTCTTCTCTCTGAAGTTTGGAGTTTACTCGTTCATTGTAGTGGACTACTCGGGGAGATCCCTCCTCGATTTCTATTGGAATCATTGCCTCCGCTCCGTATGCTAGTCAGAATGGTTATTCGTTTGTAGTAGAATGGGGAGTTGTTCGATACGCCCATAGGACTTGTGGAAGTTCCTCGGCCCAAGCTCCCTTTGCTTCTTGTAGCCTTCGTTTTAGTCCGGCCAATATGACTTTGTTGGCTGCTTCGGCTTGTCCATTGGCTTGGGAATGTTCGACGGAGGTGAACTGGTGTTTTATGTTCAAGTCGGCCACCAGTTTTCTAAAGCCTGCCTCTGTAAATTGGGTACCGTTGTCCGTGGTGATGGAGTATGGTACCCCGAACCTCGTAATAATGTTCCTATATAGGAATTTTCGACTTCTTTGAGCGGTGGCGTTGGCTAGGGATTCTGCCTCGATCCATTTTGTGAAATAGTCTACTCCTACTATGAGGAATTTTACTTGTCCCGATCCCTGTGGGAAGGGTCCGAGAAGGTTGAGTCCCCATTTCGCAAATGGCCAGGGCGAGGTCACGCTGATGAGCTTTTCTGGTGGGGCAATGTGAAAGTTGGCATGCTTCTGGCATGGTGGGCATGTCCTCACAAATTCTGTAGCCTCCTTTTGTAGAGTTGGCCAATAGAATCCCGCCCGGAGTATGTTTTTGGTGAGGGCTTGCGCTCCGAGATGATTACCACAAATGCCGCTGTGCACTTCCTCCAAGACTTCCTTTGTGTTAGAAGTCGGTACGCATTTTAGTAAAGGTGTTGATATCCCTCTTTTGTATAGTGTGTTGTTTATGATAGTGTAGTACTGTGCCTCCCTTTTTAGCCCTTTTGCCTCCTTTTCATCTGTAGGGAGTGCTTCTGTTTTGAGGTAATTTATTATGGGGGTCATCCATCCTTGATCCTGACCTATTATGGCTAGGACTTCTTCTTCTGATATTGACGAGTTCTGTAGTATCTCCTGGATGAGACTTCTGTTGTTACCCCCTGGTTTGGTGCTGGCTAATTTTGAAAGTGCATCAGCTCAGGCATTTTGCTCACGGGGAATGTGGTAGATCCTGTATTCTCCGAGTTGTCTGAGCTGTTCTTTGGTTCTATCCAAATATTTTTTCATGATCAGGTCTTTAGCTTGGTAGCTTCCTGTTATTTGTGAGGTAACGACTTGTGAGTCGCTATAGATGTTGAGTTTCTGAGCTCCCACTTCCCTAGCCAGCTTCAAACCGGCTAGTAGTGCTTCGTATTCCGCTTGATTGTTCGAGGTCGGGAATCCGAATTTAAGGGAGAGCTCAGGTTGAGTTCCTTGGTTGCTTTCGATTATCACACCCACACCGCTTCCTGTTTTATTTGAGGATCCGTCGACGTATATGTTCCACTCTATGGGGATTTCCGGGATGTCTGTGAATTCTGCGATGAAATCGGCCAGGTGTTGTGATTTGATGGTTGTCCATGCCTCATATTGGAGGTCAAACTCGGACAACTCGATTGCCCATTGTAGAATTCTTCCTGCCAGATCTGTTTTCTGTAATATCCCTTTTATGGGCTGGTGGGTCCGAACTTTGATGGTATGTGCCTGGATGTGAGTATCAGAGCGTATGCAAATTTTTCTATTTTCTGGTAGCTCAGCTCTGACCCCTGTAGTGCTTTACTAATGAAGTAGACGGGTTGTTGTCCTCTTTCGTCTTCTTGAATCAGCGCTGAGGCTATTGCCCGACTTCCTACTGCGAGGTATAGTATGAGCGATTCTCCCTCTTGTGGTCGAGATAGGATAGGTGGTTGCCCCAAGAATTCTTTGAATTCTTTGAAGGTTTGTTCACATTCCGCTGTCCATTCGAAGTTCTTTCCCTTCTTTAAGGTAGCGTAGAAAGGTAGGGATCTTATCGCTGATCCTGCTAAGAATCTGGACAAGGCTGCCAACCTTCCATTGAGCTGTTGTACCTCTTTGACACAGGTTGGGCTCTTCATGTTGAGTATGGCCTGGCATTTATCTGGATTTGCCTCGATTCCCCTTTGTGTGAGCATAAATCCTAAAAATTTACCTGCTTCTACTGTGAAGGTGCATTTAGCCGGGTTGAGTCGCATGCCGTGCTTCCTTATGGTATCGAATACTTGAATCAAATCGGTTAGCAATGTCTCTTCGCTTTGTGTCTTTATCAACATGTCATCTACGTAGACCTCCATGATTTTTTTGATGTGATCTGAGAAGACTTTATTCATTAGCCTTTGATAAGTGGCTCCTGTGTTTTTCAGGCCGAAAGGCATCACGATGTAGCAATAATTTGCCTTAGGTGTAAGAAACGAGGTCTTTTCTTGGTCTGGCGGATACATTGGTATCTGGTTGTACCCTGAGTATGCGTCCATGAATGAGAGATACTTGTATCCTGATGAAGCATCTACTAGAGCATCGATGCTTGGGAGTGGGTAAGGATCTTTTGGGCAGGCTTTGTTGAGGTCGGTGTAGTCGGTGCACATTCGCCACTTCCCATTTGATTTTTCGCCAAAACGACGTTTGCTAGCCATAGTGGGTATTTGACTTCCCTTATGAACCCTGCCTCTAGTAGTGCTTGTACTTGTTCTTCTACAGCCTGAGATCGTTCTGGCCCAAGTTTTCTTTGTCTTTGTTGTATCGGTCAGGATCCCAGGTAGACTGCCAACTTGTGGCTCATTAGTTTGGGATCTATGCCCGGCATGTCGGCAGCTTTCCATGCGAAGAGATCAACATTATCTCGTAGAAACTGTATCAATGATTCTTTTGCATCTCCTTTCAGGATCGTGCCAATATTAGTTGTTTTATTCGAGGTGTCTCCAATCTGGACTCTTTCTTCTTCTCCCTCGGGTTGTGGTCGGAGCTCTTCTCGTCTCTGAGCTCCACCGAGCTCGATTGTGTGGAACTCTCTTGCTTCGCCTCGGAGGTTTAGACTTTCGTTGTAACAGTGACGCGCCATCTTTTTATCTGCTCTTATTGTATAGCTATCCCTTCTGTAGTTGGAAATTTCATACATAGATGCGGAGTCGAAACTATTGCACCGAGCTGATTTAACGTTGTCCGACCTATCAGGGCATTGTAGGCTGAGCTTACGTCGACCACAATGTAGTCTATCTTGAGTGTTTTAGATTGGTTCCCCTTCCCGAAGGTTGTATGCAGCGACACGTATCCCAATGGTTGAACTGGGACATCTCCCAGTCCGAACAGACTGTTTGGGTATGCACTTAGCTCTTTCTCTTCTAGGCCGAGTTTGTCGAAGGCATTTTTGAATAAGATGTCGGCAGAGCTTCCCTGGTCGATTAGTGTGCGGTGGAGGTTGGCGTTTGCCAATATGATCGTGATGACCATGGGGTCGTCGTGTCCCGAGATGATTCCGGATGCATCTTCTTTGGTAAACGTGATTGCCGGGATGTCTGGCGTCTCCTTCTGTCCTTCGATATGGTATACCTCTTTGAGGTGTCGCTTGCGGGATGATTTGGAGATTCCTCCCCCAGCAAATCCGTCGTGAATCATGTGGACATGTCTTTCTGGTGTGCGAGGCGATCGTTCAGATCGTCCGACGTCCTCATCCCTTCTTCTTTTCCTTGGTTCTTCGTCCCGGTTGGCCAAGAACCGATCTAACTTTCCTTCTCGTACTAATTTTTCTATGACATTTTTCAAGTCGAAACATTCGTTGGTGGAATGCCCTCGAAGTCGGTGATATTCACAGTACTCATTCCGATTTCCCCCTCCTCTTTTGCCTTTAAGTGGCCGAGCTGGAGGAATTTTTCCGTATGGCAGACTTCTTTGTAAATGTCTACCAAGGAAACCCTAAGAGGGGTATAGTTGTGATATTTCTTGATTTTCTCTCCGAAGCGATCTTCCTTTTTCTTGGATTCTTTATCTCGGTAGGCAGAACCGGACCTTGAGGCTTCGCCAAGTCAAGAATTTTCCTCCATGTTAATGTACTTCTGCGCTCGTTCTTGTACTTCATCTAGGGATGTCGGGTATCTTTTTGATATAGATTGGCTGAATGGTCCTTCTCGCAGGCCATTTATAGGCCCATGATGGCAGCTTCTGTTGGTAGATTTTGTATGTCCATGCATGTTTTGTTGAATCTCTCCATGTAGTTGCGAAGACTTTCTCGGTCTCCTTGCTGGATCCCGAGTAAGCTGGGAGCGTGTTTGGCTTTGTCCTTTTGTATGGAGAATCGAGCCAGGAACTTTTGGCCAGGTCGCCGAAACTCGAGATGGATTTTGGAGGTAGGTTGTCGAACCATTTAATGGCTGTCTTGTGAGAGTTGTTGGAAAGGCTTTGCAACGAACTGCATCTGAGGCATCGGTGAGGTACATTCTACTTTTGAAGTTGTTGAGATGATGGTTGGGGTCGGAGGTACCGTCATATAGAGTCATATCCGGAAGCTTGAAATCTTTTGGAATTTTGGTTTTCATAATTTCTCTGGTAAATGGATCTTGATCTTTCTGAGAACTATCCTTCGTGGATGGTCGAGTAGCTTTGGTTTTGAGATCAGCTTCGAGTTTTATAAACTTCGAGTTCTTCTTTTTCACGTCGATGTTGGGCTTCTTTCTCAAGTTGCTCCAATCGATTTTGAAGTGTTTCTATTACTCCTGGATTTGATGAATTTTTGTCTCCATGGATTCTGGAGTAGCTTTGAGTATTGTGTCCGCGTTTTTATGCGGCGTTCTATCTTCCAAACCTGAATCGTGGTCGTTGTCATGGTCATCCGCCATGTTAATGGGATGACTTCCAGGTTCCCCGGCAATGGCGCCAATGTTCCGAGGGTTACTTGAAACTGTAGGTCGATCTCGGATGAGATCTTCTGTGTTGGTCGGAGTCGACGTGTCCGGAGGGTGTACGGCGGTCGGAACTGATGTGTCCGATTTGTTCGATTTGTTGGACTTGGCGGTGGTGCTGATCTTGTGTCCCCGGAGGGTGTGGGGTACCTGCAAGGGACTCCGATGCTTAAGTTAGCAACGGTATTAAGCAGGTATTGAGTAGAATCAGAGTATGAGTTATACCTGGGTGCTCTAGTGTATTTATAGTAGTGAAATGTGGCCTCCTGTGGATAAGAAAAGTTAGTTATCTTATCTTATCTTTATCTTATCTTTAAGTGAGGTCATCTTTAAGGGAACCGCCTTTATCTCTACGGGCCTGGGCTGCCCTTGGATTTGGGACGTGTTCCTCTATTTGGGCCCTTTGTTTGGGCTTTCCTGTGACTTGTCCGAGCTCTTTTGAGGAGAGGTCGGGTTGTCCTAACCTGAAGAGGTCGGTCGCTTTGTCTGTAGAACATCCCGGATCGAATAGCTCGATCCAGGGTATGAACACCAATTCTCCCTAGGAACTACCCTTCCTATCCGGAACAAGTCTAGAATCTATCCCAAATCCTGAACTTGACTTGGTCCCCTACCAAGCTTTCAACTGCTAAGTGCTAACCCAACTTGCAAGGGAATTTCCATAGAATCATGAAACACAACACAGATGTACAAAGGACCTCTAGGACATCCATGGCTTTTTCTTTTAATTTTGTACACTCTGCCTTTTTTCGCTCAATGGCTTTTTCATACAAACATCACTGTTTGCCTTTTTTCTATGAGACTTAAGACAGACAAAACCTAAAGAAAATACAAAATAAAACACATTGAAGGAGAAGAACTTTTTTTAGCTTGGGTAGCTATGAGAAATCTGTGCTTTCACTCTTTTCTCCTTGCCTCAAGCCTTGGCTGTTCACCCTTATTATAGAAGGGGAAGCCTCCAAGGTTGAAACCGGTCTAGCCGAGCCAACTTTTCTTCCTCAACAACAAACTGGTTCAGACAGAAAGAGAAGAGAGAGGGAACCGAATGCAAAAACCATTATGCAATTACCTCTTCCTCATCCCATCAGTTCAAACTTCATTAATCTGAGCCTTCTATCTTGACTTGGTCCCTAAGAAGGATTTCTGACCCTTGATGAATCCTTGATCCTTGACAGCACCATCTGCTCTATCTTCTGCTTCTTCTCCCACGTAACTACAGTAGCTACCTCCTGTGATGGATGAACAAAAGTAGAGACGAGCCTGTTCATACCCTGGGTCAAGCTGTCCGATCCGAGATGTTTAGCGACAAGCCGACCGTCCTCTTCAGATCAGACTATCTGACCTCTTCTCAAAGAGCTCAGACAAAACGCCACAAACGCCCAAGTAGGCCCAAACGAAGGAACACAGCCCAATCTAAAGACAGCTAAAGCCCAGAAAAGATAAAGGCGGTTCCCCAGAAGATAAGATGACCTCACTCAAAGATAAGATTGGATAAGATAAGATAATTAACTTATCTTATCTAAAAAGGTCACTCCACACCTTTATAAATACACTGGAGCACCCAGGTATAACTCATACTCTGATCCTACTAAAAACCTGTTTAATACCCTTGCTAACTTAAGCATCGGAGTTCCTTGCAGGTGCCACCACCCTCCGGTGACAAAGGATCAGCAGCATTGACAGCCCAACAAATCGGACGCAGCAGCTCCGGTCACCACCTACATGCCGGACACGTCATCTCCAACCAGCACAGGAGATCTCGACCGAGATCGACCTACAGTTTCAGGTAACCCTCAGAACATTGACGCCATTGCCGGGGACCTATAAGTCATCCCATCACCATGGCAAACGACCATGACAACGACCACGACTTAGATCTAGAGGATAGAACGCTGCACAAAAATGCGGACACTACACCAAAGGATACTCCTCAACTCAACAACGAAAAGAATTCTCAAAACACGAGAGCCATGGAAGCGCTTCAAGACCATTTGAAACAACATGAAAAAGAAGCCCTACATCAACGAGAGGCTGAGAAAGACCTATAAAGGGAAATAAGGCAACGCCGGGAATTGGAGGACAAACTCCTAATACTCGAAGCAGATCTCAATACCAAAGCCAATCAATCCACTCATGAGGATAGCTCCCGCAAGGACCAAGATTCATTCACCAAGGAGATCATGAAGACCAAAATCCCAAAGGACTTTAAACTCCCAGATATGACCTTATATGATGGCACGACAGATCCCAACCATCACCTCAGTAATTTTAGGAGTCGGATGTACCTCAATGACGCCTCAGACACAGTCCACTGCAAAGCCTTCCCGACTACCTTAACAAAAATGGCGATTAAGTTCTTCAACAATCTACCCTCCAGGTTCATCTCAAGCTTCGACGACCTAGCAAAAAAGTTTCTAGCCAGATTCTCTATCCAGAAGGACAAAACCAAACACGCCCCAAGTCTATTAGGAGTCAATCAACGAGATCAAGAAAGTCCCCGCAGCTACATGGAAAGATTCAACAAGGCATGTCTAGACATACAAAGTCTACCCACAGAAGCGGCCATCATGGGCCTCATCAATGGCTTACGAGAAGGACCTTTTAGCCACTCAATATCCAAGAAGTACCCAACATCTCTAAACGAAGTTCAAGAAAAAATGGAAAAATATATCAATATGGAGAAGAACTCCCGATTGGGAGACAGCTCAAAAACTGGATTCTCCTAACCCACCAAGGGACAAGGATAAAGAGTCCAAGAAAAAAGAAGATCAACCCGATGAGAAGCCTAGAAAATACCACAATTACACCCCTCTTAGGATGTCTCTTGTGGATGTCTACCGAGAGATATGCAAAGAGGTCGGACGAGTTGAAGGTCCACCTCACACCAAAGAGGTCAGACGAGTTGAAGGTCCACCTCACACCAAAGAGGTCGGATGAGTTGAAAGTCCACCTCACATCAAAGAGGTCAAACGAGTTGAAGGTCCATGATAAACCACTATTTTATGGTTTATCTTGTGCTCAATTGAGTGGATTTTATCAACTCTTTACCCACTTATTCATACTATTTGCATGGTTTTACATTTGCCTTCCTAATTATGTGCTTTGATTGAAAACATGCTTCTTTGGCCTTAAGTTCCCTATGTTTAATCCTCTCTTATTACCATTAGATGCCTTGATATGTGTGTTAAGTATTTTCAGATATTAGTCCACCTCACACCAAAGAGATCAGACGAGTTGAACGTCCACCTCACACCAAAGAGGGTGGACAAGTTGAACGTCCACCCCACACTGAAGAGGTCAGACGAGTTTCCACCTCACACCCCTGCGAGACATGTTCATATGATAAATGGAGGATTTGCAGGAGGAGGGATCTCTAAATCATCTCGCAAAGGACACCTCAAAGAGGTATATTAAGGAAGGGAGAGAGGTTTGAATAGGACAATGGGGTGCAAACAATCCTTCCGAGATTTCAAAAATTCTTGGGGCAACCACCCATTCTTACCCGACCAAGGGAAAGTGAAAAGCTCATATTATACCTCGTAGTGGGAAGTCGGGCAATAGCCTCATCACTAGTTAGAGAAGACAAAAGTGGGCAACAACCCGTCTACTTCATCATCAAGGCTCTACAAGGGTCCGAACTAAACTATCAAAAGATAGAAAAGTTCGCCTACGCCCTCATACCCTCTTCTCGACAACTCCGCCCATATTTTCAAGCTCACATTATTAGAGTTCAGACCAACCAGCCTATAAAAGGCATCCTACAGAAAATAGACTTAGCTGGAAGAATCCTACAGTGGGCAATGATGTGTGGAAAACAATCCAACACAAAACTCACCGGCAAGTATACCGGGTCGCATCAAGTAATAAAACTCACGGGAGTGAGGTCGATCCCACAGGGATTGAAGGATTGAGCAATTTTAGTTTAGTGGTTGATTTAGTCAAGCGAATCAAATATTGGTTGAGTGATTTTGTATCCAACAGTAAGTAAATAACAGGAAATGTAAAGGGAGAGGGTGATGACAAGTCATCATATACCCATTTTCTATGCTTTTTCATACAAGAAATTGATGATTTGTGTTTAAATATTAAATGCTTTTGTGCTTAAATGATATATTTTCTTGTTCTTTTAATTTTATAAATCTTGTAGAAAAAAAAAAGAAGAAAAAGAAGCAAAGAAGCACAAAAAAGGAGAAAAAAAAGAGCTTTGGGACACACTTTGAAGTTGGAGCACACTTTGGAGCCTTAGGCCACGCTTTTAAAAGCGTGGCCCATGACAAAATCAAAGAGGAAAACACCCAGCACGCACACTGCCCTGCCCTTGCCAAGGGCAGGGCAGAATCATAATGAAGCAAAGTGAGGATGAAGCAAATTTTGGCTAAGTTAAAATCTGGGCGCTCACAGCATGACCATGCCTACTTCAAAGGGCTATAACTTGAGCTACAGACGTCCGATTGATGTGCTTCTAGTTGCGTTGGAAAGCTGACATTCAGAGCTTTCCAACGATATATAGAAATCCAAAATTTGGCGTCCAATTGAGGCAGAAACGAAAGGCATCTTTAAGGGCCAAAAATAAGCAAAAATAAACCAAGGAAAAGGAGTAGCGTGTGCATCCACCATGTTTCGAACTTGGAACTTTATCTTTTGGAAACACTGCCCTACCCTCCGCGAGGGCAGGGCAGCATTTTGTGATGCACACACACGCACCAGATTGGCGCACCAAGGAAGGCTTCGGCAGCACCAGCAGCACGCACAAGCACCAAATTGGTGCACCAGATTTTTCTGCCCTGCCCTCCGCAAGGGCAGGGCAGCATCTTCACACTCCAAGCCCACACTACGCTCGCACCAAGGACGCACGCACCAAATCCTGCCCTGCCCTCCACAAGGGCAGGGCAGCCTCCTGGAAGTGTCATGGGCCAAAAAATCAACCAAAATTCAATTTAATTCAATTCCTCACCAAATTGAATCAAGGCCAACCAAACCCATTTCTCCTCAAATCCAAAGCAAGCAAAGCCCACTCAACATGACTCAAAGGCACATGGATCAATTAAATTAGGATTTTCATTTTTGTAATTTGTTTTAATTTCATTTTCATTTTTCACTTTGAAAAGCCTATATAAAGGCATCACTCTCATTTCAGAGAGGGGGGGAGCTCCATTAGAAGGAGGCGAGACCCACTAGGGAATATTAGGATTTGAGAGCTCTCTCTCTCTTAGGTTTCATTTCTGTTTTGAAATTTTGGATTGAGGTTGGAGGAATTCTGTTTCAATCTTAAATCTGAAATCCATCTTTGTTCATCTTCTGCATAATTTCTAGGAATTGAAAGTTGAATTTGCATTCTCATTTACGGCTTCCATCTTTCTTTCTTCTTCAATCTGCTTTCTACTTTGATCAAGGAAGGGATTGAGATCTAGACTTGTTTTCTAGTCTCATTGATTCCCTGAGATCTTGTCTCTTTAAATTTCACAATTGAGTTTAATTACATTCTGTGTTGCTTCTTCAAGCAATTTTTCATTTCTGTTTAAATCTGCTGCACTTCATCTTTTACTTTTCTACTTGCTGCTTGCTTTAACCTCCTTGTTCCCAATCCCCTTTACATTTAATGCAATTTACATTTCTTGTCATTTAAGATTCTTGCAATTTTACTTTCTTGCTCTTTAAGTTACTTGCAATTTTACTTTCTGCACTTTAATTTTCCTTCAATGTTAGCTTGACTAAACTAATCACCCACTAAAATTGCTTGATCCATCAATCCCTGTGGAATCGACCTCACTCTAAGTGAGTTATTACTACTTGATGCGACCCGGTATACTTGCCGGTTGGATTTGTGTGTTGGAAATTCGTTTTTCCACAAAAACACCATCAAGTTTTTGGCGCCGTTGCCGGGGATTGATTTTGATCAACAATGATTAAGTGGGTGAAAAGTCTAGATCAAGCATTTTCTTTGTTTTTGTTCTCTGTTCTAAGTTGAAACCAAGGTGTTTGTGTTTTTGCCTCACTAAGAAATTCTGTCTCTGTGACATGACTTTCAATTTTCAATGGTGTTGTGTTTTGCAAAATTCAAATGGAGTTCACCTCATCTTTTAGTCAAACAAACTTCATGGGATATTGCTGATGACAAGTCATCATATACCCATTTTCTATGCTTTTTCATACAAGAAATTGATGATTAGTGCTTAAATATTGCATTCTTGTGTACTTAATTGGAAGATTTCCTTGATCTTTTAATTTTATAAATCTTGTAGGAAATAAGAAGAAAAAGAAGCAAAGAAGCACAAAAAAAGGAGAAAAAAAGAGCTTTGGGGTACATTTTGAAGTTGGGTACACTTTGGAGCCTTAGGCCACGCTTTTAAAAGCGTGGCCCATGACCAAATCAAGAAAGGAAGCAGCCAGCACGCACACGATCCTGCCCTTGCCAAGGGCAGGGCAGAATCGTGATGCAAAGTGTGGTTGGAAGCAAGAATTTTCGCTAAGTTAAAATCTGGCCGCACACAGCATGACCATGCCTACTTCAAAGGGCTATAATTTGAGCTACAGACGTCCAATTGATGTGCTTCCAGTTGCGTTGGAAAGCTGAAATTTAGAGCTTTCCAACGATATATAGCAATCCATATTTGGCGCACAATTGAGGCAGAAACGAAAGGCATCTTTAAGGGCCATGAGAAAGCAAGAAACTAGGCCTTACTTTGGTGCCAAGAAAGCCAAGGAAATTAAGTAGCGTGTGTTTCGGCCATGGTTCGAACTTGGGACATCAAAGTGAAAACACTGCCCTGCCCTCCGCGAGGGCAGGGCAGCATTTGGGTTGGTGCACAAATCTGGCGCACCACACACAAATCTGGCGCACCAATTCTCTCCTGGCAGCACCAGCGTGCATCGCAACTCAATCCTGGCAGCACCACATTTTTCTGCCCTGCCCTCCGCGAGGGCAGGGCAGCATCCTATGCACCAAGCTCAATTCTGGCGCACCAATTTTCAATTCTGGCGCACCAATTCCTGATTCTGGCAGCACCAAGGAATTTCTGGCGCACCAACTTTTCCTGCCCTGCCTTGGCGCGGGCAGGGCAGCATCTGGCGCACCAAGGCCGCACCAGCTTGCACCACGGACGCACCACCATGCACCAATTTTCTGCCCTGCCCTCCACAAGGGCAGGGCAGCCTCCTGGGAGTGTTATGGGCCAAAAATCAACCAAAATTCAATTTAATTCAATTCCTCACCAAATTGAAACAAGGCCAACCAAACCCATTTCTCCTCAAATCCAAAGCAAGCAAAGCCCACTCAACATGACTTAAAGGCACATGAATAAATTAAATTAGGATTTTTATTTTTAATTTGTTTTAATTTCATTTTCATTTTTCACTTTGTAAAGCCTATATAAAGGCACCATTTTCATCTTTGTAGAGGAGCTCGATTACAAAAGGAAGGCAGTTCCATTAGAAAGCTCTCTTAGTTTTCATTTTCGTTTTGGATCTTGGGTGGAGAATTGAAGAATTTCTGTTTCAATTCCACCTTGAGATCTCTTGTTAATCTTTCTGCATAATTCAAAATCCATTTGCTGTTTTAAATCTTCTTCTTCTGCAACTTTAGCTTTTCTGTTTTGGATCTTGAATTGAGGTTGAAGAGCTCCATTGATTCAAATTCTGAGAATCATCTTCCACTCTTCCTCTCAATTGATCTAAGGATTGGGTTTTAATCTTCTCTGCTATTTTTAAACATCAGTTTCTTCTGCAATATATTTTCTGACTGAGCAAAGGAGAATTGAGATCCAGATTTGCTTCCTGAGTTCATTGCTCTTCTTGGATCCTCAAATCCTCTTTTAGATTTTACAATTGAGCTAAGTTTCTTTCTGTCTTGTTCTTCAAGCAATTTTCATCTCTGTTTGAATCTGCTGCACTTACTTCATCTTTTATTTCTTTGCTTGATTGCATTTTACATTTTCTTATTGAAGTTTTAATTCCCAGCACCCAATCCCTTTTACTTTTTATGCAATTTAATTATTCTGCGATTATTCTAAGTGTTGCTTATTGCTTTCCTTTAAATTTCCTGCACCCAATTCCCTTTACATTTCCTGCAATTTACATTTCTTGTCATTTAAGTTTCTGCAATTTACATTACTTGTTCTTTAAGCTTCCTGCTTATTTACATTCTGTCATTTACAATTCCTGCAAATTTACATTCTGTTGGCTACAGTTTCACACAATTCACTTCAATGTTAGCTTGACTAAACTAATCACCCACTAAAATTGCTTGATCCATCAATCCCTGTGGGATCGACCTCACTCTTGTGAGTTATTATTACTTGATGCGACCCGGTATACTTGCCGGTTGGATTTGTGTGTTGGAAATTTATTTTTCCACAAAAACACCATCAAGTTTTTGGCGCCGTTGCCGGGGATTGATTTAGATCAACAATGATTAAGTGGGTGAGAAGTCTAGATCAAGCATTTTCTTTGTTTTTGTTCTCTGTTTTAAAGTGAAACCAAGGTGTTTGAGTTTTTGCCTCACTAAGAAATTCTCATCTCTGATATGAGTAATTTAAATTTTTCTTGGTGTTGTGTTTTCCAAAATTTAAATGGAGTTCAACTCATCTTATGATCAAACAAATTTTATGGGATATTACCCACCATCACCAATCTCTAATGGTGGTTGGGAATATCACCAAGAAATCACAGATTCTGAGCACTCCAATCCATGGAGATTTGCTTCACAGACACAAGATGAGCAAGAAAATCATATGGTATACTTTCTTCCACCACAAAATGATGCTAGTCATGATTCTAATGGTGGCTGGGAAGGAAATTCTAATGCTCCATATGATATTCATCCAAAGATATCATCACTTGACCATGCTTCAATAGAAAGCCTCTATCAAAATTCACCACCCACACAAACTTCCATGAACCAAAGCCTCTCAAAGCTTGAGACCATGATTGAAAAATATGCGAGGGAGGCACAGATATCCTGGAACGTGCAAGAGAATTCATTCAAAAACATGGAAATAATGTTAGCTCAAGTGGTGAGTGCAACGAAGAAGGAGGAAAAACAAGAGGAAGAGGCTACTGCATCAAGTGAAATTGCAAAGAAGGAAGAGGTGGTGGAAACATTTGAACCTAAAACTGCACTTGAGATGACAAGAGAACCTGAACACTCACAACCTCCTCAAACTCCACTGGACCAAAGATGCTCAACACTGATCGAAAAATATGAAGAGGAGATGAAGAAAGCTTGGGAAAATCAACAAACCTCCTCCATGAAAGAGCTATTAAAGCAAATGTTGAGTGTAAAAGAGGAAGTGGAGGAACAAGCTAGTGAGGAGGATACTCAAGAGAAGTCAAACTCAAGTGAAGCAGAAAAGTACATAGAAGAAAAGCTCATGGAACCACCAATTCAAAAAGCTCTGGATGAATATGAAACTCCAAAAATCACACAGCAACCATGTCTTGACATCCAAGAAGTGAAGGCAACTAACAAAAGCACCAATTATGTCCCTAATCCAGCAAGCAAGATCAATCAAGCCATTTGCAAAAGGAAGCTTGCTGAGGAAAGGCCAAGACAAGGGACACTAGCTGAATCTTCTCCCCCTTTGAGGTCATTCCTCTTAACAAACTGGAAGAAGAGGAAGAAAGTGAAGAGCAACATGTCAAGCTAATGACACTAAAAGAGCACTTGTTGGGAGGTAACCCAACCGTAGGTATAATTTCTCTTCTCTGCTTTGTTTTCTTTCTTTACTTTGTTTAAATTCAATAAATGGGCATATGGTTACATTCTAAGTTTGGTGTTGCCTTGCAACAAATTATTTTCAATCTTTTTGGATGATTGCATCAAATCAAAAATGAAAGTGACACACCAAGATTCTAAGTTTGGTGTGCCACTTATTTTCTGTGCAAATCATTCAAGCAACATCACTTGTCTGCATAATCATATTGCCTTTTGCAGTGTTATTTTTCTTCTTCTTAGTTGGATAATTTTTGTTTTCTCTTTGTTTCATTTATTTACTTATTTTTAATGCTTTCTTTCATTAACTGTTTTTGTTAATATATCACCAAAACATCCTTATTCATGACAGACTCTTCATTTGGTGATTGTATTTAACATATAACAGTTTCTTTTGTTTAGTTTTAGTTCAAATAAATTGACATATGGTTGCATTCTAAGTTTGGTGTTGCTATGCAACAAAATTTGGTTCCAATGCTTACTAGATACTTGCATTAATTTCAAGTGAAAGTGTCACACTAAGTTTGGTGTGCCACTTAATTTTTTTTATGCAATGTATCATGCACACCTTCTTATGCTTGCAATCAAAATGTCGCTGTCTCTTGTGCCTTGATTGTTATTTTTCATTTTTGCTTGCTTGCAACACATGTAATGCTAACATTTCATTGCATAAGACATTCATGATCCATCTTAGCCCCATAGCCATTGTTCTAATTGTTGCTTGAGGATGAGCAAGCATTCTGAGTTTGGCAAGGGAAAGAGGAAGAATAGAGGAAAAAGGACAACAATAATGAAGATGAACTACAAGGTTGTAGAGTTCCTTTTCTTCTCATTTATTTCCAGCACTTTAAATTGCATGATTGTCTTTATATCTTCTGTATACATGTGTGGTATGACTAAGCATAGCTTGAATTTGATTTACAACATGGTGCTGTACCATTATGACTACCAACTTGAGTTTTGTGAGTTCAAAAGCAGTAAAGCATCATGATCATAAACAAACAAGGAATTAAAGAAGAATTTAGCATGTGCATACAAGTATTGGAAAGCTAGTATGATTGATTGTTGCTCAATTGCATTGGATTTTATTTAATTGAAGTTTTTCATCTAGTACATTTTGTGAAATCTTTTGAAATCATGAAAACCTTGAAGAAGCAAATACAATTAAAGCAAGAAAAGAAAAAGGGAAAGAATGAGAAAGCTGAAGGCTCTGAGTACCAATGGCAATTTATTTGCTAAGTGCTTGTGGTGTTTATGTATCAAGCCAAATGCTTGAAAACAAAACACTTAGAAGTCAAGGTTAGGCTCAAGTGCAAAACCACTCCCTCAAAGCTCAAGGCTCTGAGCATCAATGATTAGAGAGTCAAGAAAAGAAAAGAAAAATGAGCTTAATGAAGTCCTCTAATTAAATGCTTGTGGTGCTTATGTATCAAGTGGTAATACTTGAAAACAAAGCATTTAGAAGTCGTAGCTTTGTTATTAACTCATGGGGCAAAGCACCCAAAAGGAGAAGCTAAAAAAAAAATCAAAAGCTTGTTTCAAGGAAGAATTATAAGAAAAAGATTTCATAAAATAAGCTAGATAGAAGCATCAATCATTTACATCTCTTTTGTAATTGTAGCATGCATAGAAAACTAGCTTGCCATGAACATTAACTTGCTACTCTTCTTACCTTGGATTGTCAATTTCTATTGCATGATTCTTTTCTTGCTTGGGGACAAGCAAGGTTTAAGTTTGGTGTTGTGATGACAAGTCATCATATACCCATTTTCTATGCTTTTTCATACAAGAAATTGATGATTAGTGCTTAAATATTGCATTCTTGTGTACTTAATTGGAAGATTTCCTTGATCTTTTAATTTTATAAATCTTGTAGGAAATAAGAAGAAAAAGAAGCAAAGAAGCACAAAAAAAGGAGAAAAAAAGAGCTTTGGGGTACATTTTGAAGTTGGGTACACTTTGGAGCCTTAGGCCACGCTTTTAAAAGCGTGGCCCATGACCAAATCAAGAAAGGAAGCAGCCAGCACGCACACGATCCTGCCCTTGCCAAGGGCAGGGCAGAATCGTGATGCAAAGTGTGGTTGGAAGCAAGAATTTTCGCTAAGTTAAAATCTGGCCGCACACAGCATGACCATGCCTACTTCAAAGGGCTATAACTTGAGCTACAGACGTCCAATTGATGTGCTTCCAGTTGCGTTGGAAAGCTGACATTCAGAGCTTTCCAACGATATATAGCAATCCATATTTGGCGCACAATTGAGGCAGGAACGAAAGGCATCTTTAAGGGCCATGAGAAAGCAAGAAACTAGGCCTTACTTTGGTGCCAAGAAAGCCAAGGAAATTAAGTAGCGTGTGTTTCGGCCATGGTTCGAACTTGGGACATCAAAGTGAAAACACTGCCCTGCCCTCCGCGAGGGCAGGGCAGCATTTGGGTTGGTGCACAAATCTGGCGCACCACACACAAATCTGGCGCACCAATTCTCTCCTGGCAGCACCAGCGTGCATCGCAACTCAATCCTGGCAGCACCACATTTTTCTGCCCTGCCCTCCGCGAGGGCAGGGCAGCATCCTATGCACCAAGCTCAATTCTGGCGCACCAAATTTCAATTCTGGCGCACCAATTCCTGATTCTGGCAGCACCAAGGAATTTCTGGCGCACCAACTTTTCCTGCCCTGCCCTTGGCGCGGGCAGGGCAGCATCTGGCGCACCAAGGCCGCACCAGCTTGCACCACGGACGCACCACCATGCACCAATTTTCTGCCCTGCCCTCCACAAGGGCAGGGCAGCCTCCTGGGAGTGTTATGGGCCAAAAATCAACCAAAATTCAATTTAATTCAATTCCTCACCAAATTGAAACAAGGCCAACCAAACCCATTTCTCCTCAAATCCAAAGCAAGCAAAGCCCACTCAACATGACTTAAAGGCACATGAATAAATTAAATTAGGATTTTTATTTTTAATTTGTTTTAATTTCATTTTCATTTTTCACTTTGTAAAGCCTATATAAAGGCACCATTTTCATCTTTGTAGAGGAGCTCGATTACAAAAGGAAGGCAGTTCCATTAGAAAGCTCTCTTAGTTTTCATTTTCGTTTTGGATCTTGGGTGGAGAATTGAAGAATTTCTGTTTCAATTCCACCTTGAGATCTCTTGTTAATCTTTCTGCATAATTCAAAATCCATTTGCTGTTTTAAATCTTCTTCTTCTGCAACTTTAGCTTTTCTGTTTTGGATCTTGAATTGAGGTTGAAGAGCTCCATTGATTCAAATTCTGAGAATCATCTTCCACTCTTCCTCTCAATTGATCTAAGGATTGGGTTTTAATCTTCTCTGCTATTTTTAAACATCAATTTCTTCTGCAATATATTTTCTGACTGAGCAAAGGAGAATTGAGATCCAGATTTGCTTCCTGAGTTCATTGCTCTTCTTGGATCCTCAAATCCTCTTTTAGATTTTACAATTGAGCTAAGTTTCTTTCTGTCTTGTTCTTCAAGCAATTTTCATCTCTGTTTGAATCTGCTGCACTTACTTCATCTGTTATTTCTTTGCTTGATTGCATTTTACATTTTCTTATTGAAGTTTTAATTCCCAGCACCCAATCCCTTTTACTTTTTATGCAATTTAATTATTCTGCGATTATTCTAAGTGTTGCTTATTGCTTTCCTTTAAATTTCCTGCACCCAATTCCCTTTACATTTCCTGCAATTTACATTTCTTGTCATTTAAGTTTCTGCAATTTACATTACTTGTTCTTTAAGCTTCCTGCTTATTTACATTCTGTCATTTACAATTCCTGCAAATTTACATTCTGTTGGCTACAGTTTCACACAATTCACTTCAATGTTAGCTTGACTAAACTAATCACCCACTAAAATTGCTTGATCCATCAATCCCTGTGGGATCGACCTCACTCTTGTGAGTTATTATTACTTGATGCGACCCGGTATACTTGCCGGTTGGATTTGTGTGTTGGAAATTTATTTTTCCACAAAAACACCATCAATTGCCCGCCATCACAATATGATTCAAGTCAGTATTCTAATTATGGTTGGGAATATCACCAGGAAGACACAAATTCTGAGCACTCCAATCCATGGAGATTTGCTTCAGAACCCCAAGATGAGCAAGAGAATTATGAGGGATACCAACCACCACCACAAAATGATTCATATCATTATCCTCATGTTGGATGGGAGTATCACCAAGAAACTACAAATTCTGAGCAGTCAAATCACATGAAAAATTATCCACCCTCACTTCCCAGTTTCTCCTTTGAAAATTCTTCATCAATTAACTATGCCTCAACACAAAATCCATCCCATGACTCACAACCAACACAAACTTCCACAAGCCAAGGACTCTCAAGGATTGAGTCCATGCTCAAAAGATGTTGGGAGGAGGAAAAGAAATTCTGGAAAAGAAAAGAGAACTTCTTCACAAACATGGAAGTGCACACAGCTCAATTGTTGAGAGCAACGAAGAAAGTGGAAAGGCAAGATGAGGAAGCCTCTGTGTCAAGCAAAATTTTAATGAAAAATGAGGTGGAGGAGGCATTTGATCCTGAACTTTTACATTCACAAGAGCCACTTGAGGTGACAATGAAACATAAAGATTCCCTCCCAGAGGCATTAATGGAAAATCATGAAGAAGAAAGGGAGGAAGACACTCAAGAGAAGTCAAACTCAAGTGAAGCAGAAAATCACATGAAGGAAGGGGTCATTGAACCATCACTGCAAGGAACTCTTGATGAAGACAAAACTCCAACAATTACACAACCACCAAGACTTGGACTCAAGGAAGTGAAGGCAATTGACAAAAGCACCAAGAAGAGGATTGTGACCAAGCTACCAAGGACAACATTCAAGAGGAGGTCAACCACAAGCAATCCAACCCCTGGACCAATAGCAAGCAAGCTCAATCAAGCCATGTACAAAAGAAAGCTTACTGAGAGGAAGCCAAGACAGGGGACACTAGCTGAAACTTCTCCTTCCTTGAAGTCATTCCTCTTAACAAACTGGAAGAAGAGGAAGAAAGTGAAGAGCAACATGTCAAGCTAATGACATTAAAAGAGCACGTGTTGGGAGGTAACCCAACCGTAGGTACATTTCTTTCCTATGCTTTGTTTAAATTCAATAAATTGGCATATGGTTACATTCTAAGTTTGGCGTTGCCTTGCAACAAATTGTTTTCAATCTTTTTGGATGATTGCATCAAATCAAAAATGAAAGTGACACACCAAGATTTTAAGTTTGGTGTGCCACTTATTTTCTATGCAATTCATTCAAGCAACACTACTTGTCTGCATAATCATAATGCCTCTATAGTGTTATTTTTTTTTTCTCTTTCTTTTAATTTGACACTTTGTCATTCTACTTTCTTTAGTCATTTTTCTGTTTTTATATGCTTTCATTTTAGTTTGCTTATTTACTGTGTTTGTTAATACATTACCAAGAGAGCTTTATTCATGACAGATTATTGGCTTGGTGATTGTCTTTAACATACAACAGTTTCATTTAGTTTTGTTTTAAATGAAATTGACATATGATTGCATTCTAAGTTTGGTGTTGCTATGCAACAAAATTTGGTTCCAATATCTATTAGATACTTGCATCAATTCCAAGTGAGAGTGTCACACTAAGTTTGGTGTGCCACTTATTTTTTTTTATGCAATGTATCATGCACACCATCTTATGTTTGCAATCATAGTGTTTTTGTTTCTCCGTGCCTTGATTGTTATCTTTAATTTTGCTTGCAACACATGTAATGCTAACATTTCATTGTGTAAGACATTCATGATCCATCTTAGCCCCATAGCCATTATTCTAATTGTTGCTTGAGGATGAGCAAGCACTCTAAGTTGGCAAGGGAAAGGGAAGAATTGGAGAAAAAGGACAACAATAATGAAGATGAACTACAAGGTTGTAAAGTTCCGTTTCCTCTCCTTTGTTTCCAGCACTTTAAATTGCATGATTGTCTTATTATCTTTTCTGTTTACATGTGTGTATGAATAAAGCATAGCTTGAATCTTGATTTGTAATATGTTGCTGTGGCATTATAACTACCAACTTGAATTCTGTGAGTTCAAAAGCAATAAAGCATCATGATCATAAACAAACAAGGCATTAAAGAAGATTTTAGCATGTGCATAAAAGTTTTGGAAAGCTAGTGTGATTGATTGTTGCTCAATTGCATTGGATTTTATTTAATTGAAGCTTTTCATCTAGTATATTTTGTGAAATCTTTTGAAATCATGAAAACCTTGAAGAAGCAAATATAATTAAAGCAAGAAAAGAAAAAGGGAAGGAATGAGAAAGTTGAAGGCTCTGAGTACCAATGGCAATTTATTTGCTAACTGCTTGTGGTGTTTACGTATCAAGCCAAATGCTTGAAAACAAAACACTTAGAAGTCAAGGCTAGGCTCAAGTGCAAAAGCACTCCCTCAAAGCTCAAGGCTCTGAGCATCAATGATTAGAGAGTCAAGAAAAGAAAAGAAAAATGAGCTTAATGAAGTCCTCTAATTAAATGCTTGTGGTGCTTATGTATCAAGTGGTAATACTTGAAAACAAAGCATTTAGAAGTCGTAGCTTTGTTATTAACTCATGGGGCAAAGCACCCAAAAGGAGAAGCTAATAAAAAAAATCAAAAGCTTGTTTCAAGGAAGAATTATAAGAAAAAGATTTCATAAAATAAGCTAGATAGAAGCATCAATCATTTACATCTCTTTTGTAATTGTAGCATGCATAGAAAACTAGCTTGCCATGAACATTAACTTGCTACTCTTCTTACCTTGGATTGTCAATTTCTATTGCATGATTCTTTTCTTGCTTGGGGACAAGCAAGGTTTAAGTTTGGTGTTGTGATGACAAGTCATCATATACCCATTTTCTATGCTTTTTCATACAAGAAATTGATGATTAGTGCTTAAATATTGCATTCTTGTGTACTTAATTGGAAGATTTCCTTGATCTTTTAATTTTATAAATCTTGTAGGAAATAAGAAGAAAAAGAAGCAAAGAAGCACAAAAAAAGGAGAAAAAAAGAGCTTTGGGGTACATTTTGAAGTTGGGTACACTTTGGAGCCTTAGGCCACGCTTTTAAAAGCGTGGCCCATGACCAAATCAAGAAAGGAAGCAGCCAGCACGCACACGATCCTGCCCTTGCCAAGGGCAGGGCAGAATCGTGATGCAAAGTGTGGTTGGAAGCAAGAATTTTCGCTAAGTTAAAATCTGGCCGCACACAGCATGACCATGCCTACTTCAAAGGGCTATAACTTGAGCTACAGACGTCCAATTGATGTGCTTCCAGTTGCGTTGGAAAGCTGACATTCAGAGCTTTCCAACGATATATAGCAATCCATATTTGGCGCACAATTGAGGCAGGAACGAAAGGCATCTTTAAGAGCCATGAGAAAGCAAGAAACTAGGCCTTACTTTGGTGCCAAGAAAGCCAAGGAAATTAAGTAGCGTGTGTTTCGGCCATGGTTCGAACTTGGGACATCAAAGTGAAAACACTGCCCTGCCCTCCGCGAGGGCAGGGCAGCATTTGGGTTGGTGCACAAATCTGGCGCACCACACACAAATCTGGCGCACCAATTCTCTCCTGGCAGCACCAGCGTGCATCGCAACTCAATCCTGGCAGCACCACATTTTTCTGCCCTGCCCTCCGCGAGGGCAGGGCAGCATCCTATGCACCAAGCTCAATTCTGGCGCACCAATTTTCAATTCTGGCGCACCAATTCCTGATTCTGGCAGCACCAAGGAATTTCTGGCGCACCAACTTTTCCTGCCCTGCCCTTGGCGCGGGCAGGGCAGCATCTGGCGCACCAAGGCCGCACCAGCTTGCACCACGGACGCACCACCATGCACCAATTTTCTGCCCTGCCCTCCACAAGGGCAGGGCAGCCTCCTGGGAGTGTTATGGGCCAAAAATCAACCAAAATTCAATTTAATTCAATTCCTCACCAAATTGAAACAAGGCCAACCAAACCCATTTCTCCTCAAATCCAAAGCAAGCAAAGCCCACTCAACATGACTTAAAGGCACATGAATAAATTAAATTAGGATTTTTATTTTTAATTTGTTTTAATTTCATTTTCATTTTTCACTTTGTAAAGCCTATATAAAGGCACCATTTTCATCTTTGTAGAGGAGCTCGATTACAAAAGGAAGGCAGTTCCATTAGAAAGCTCTCTTAGTTTTCATTTTCGTTTTGGATCTTGGGTGGAGAATTGAAGAATTTCTGTTTCAATTCCACCTTGAGATCTCTTGTTAATCTTTCTGCATAATTCAAAATCCATTTGCTGTTTTAAATCTTCTTCTTCTGCAACTTTAGCTTTTCTGTTTTGGATCTTGAATTGAGGTTGAAGAGCTCCATTGATTCAAATTCTGAGAATCATCTTCCACTCTTCCTCTCAATTGATCTAAGGATTGGGTTTTAATCTTCTCTGCTATTTTTAAACATCAATTTCTTCTGCAATATATTTTCTGACTGAGCAAAGGAGAATTGAGATCCAGATTTGCTTCCTGAGTTCATTGCTCTTCTTGGATCCTCAAATCCTCTTTTAGATTTTACAATTGAGCTAAGTTTCTTTCTGTCTTGTTCTTCAAGCAATTTTCATCTCTGTTTGAATCTGCTGCACTTACTTCATCTGTTATTTCTTTGCTTGATTGCATTTTACATTTTCTTATTGAAGTTTTAATTCCCAGCACCCAATCCCTTTTACTTTTTATGCAATTTAATTATTCTGCGATTATTCTAAGTGTTGCTTATTGCTTTCCTTTAAATTTCCTGCACCCAATTCCCTTTACATTTCCTGCAATTTACATTTCTTGTCATTTAAGTTTCTGCAATTTACATTACTTGTTCTTTAAGCTTCCTGCTTATTTACATTCTGTCATTTACAATTCCTGCAAATTTACATTCTGTTGGCTACAGTTTCACACAATTCACTTCAATGTTAGCTTGACTAAACTAATCACCCACTAAAATTGCTTGATCCATCAATCCCTGTGGGATCGACCTCACTCTTGTGAGTTATTATTACTTGATGCGACCCGGTATACTTGCCGGTTGGATTTGTGTGTTGGAAATTTATTTTTCCACAAAAACACCATCAATTGCCCGCCATCACAATATGATTCAAGTCAGTATTCTAATTATGGTTGGGAATATCACCAGGAAGACACAAATTCTGAGCACTCCAATCCATGGAGATTTGCTTCAGAACCCCAAGATGAGCAAGAGAATTATGAGGGATACCAACCACCACCACAAAATGATTCATATCATTATCCTCATGTTGGATGGGAGTATCACCAAGAAACTACAAATTCTGAGCAGTCAAATCACATGAAAAATTATCCACCCTCACTTCCCAGTTTCTCCTTTGAAAATTCTTCATCAATTAACTATGCCTCAACACAAAATCCATCCCATGACTCACAACCAACACAAACTTCCACAAGCCAAGGACTCTCAAGGATTGAGTCCATGCTCAAAAGATGTTGGGAGGAGGAAAAGAAATTCTGGAAAAGAAAAGAGAACTTCTTCACAAACATGGAAGTGCACACAGCTCAATTGTTGAGAGCAACGAAGAAAGTGGAAAGGCAAGATGAGGAAGCCTCTGTGTCAAGCAAAATTTTAATGAAAAATGAGGTGGAGGAGGCATTTGATCCTGAACTTTTACATTCACAAGAGCCACTTGAGGTGACAATGAAACATAAAGATTCCCTCCCAGAGGCATTAATGGAAAATCATGAAGAAGAAAGGGAGGAAGACACTCAAGAGAAGTCAAACTCAAGTGAAGCAGAAAATCACATGAAGGAAGGGGTCATTGAACCATCACTGCAAGGAACTCTTGATGAAGACAAAACTCCAACAATTACACAACCACCAAGACTTGGACTCAAGGAAGTGAAGGCAATTGACAAAAGCACCAAGAAGAGGATTGTGACCAAGCTACCAAGGACAACATTCAAGAGGAGGTCAACCACAAGCAATCCAACCCCTGGACCAATAGCAAGCAAGCTCAATCAAGCCATGTACAAAAGAAAGCTTACTGAGAGGAAGCCAAGACAGGGGACACTAGCTGAAACTTCTCCTTCCTTGAAGTCATTCCTCTTAACAAACTGGAAGAAGAGGAAGAAAGTGAAGAGCAACATGTCAAGCTAATGACACTAAAAGAGCACGTGTTGGGAGGTAACCCAACCGTAGGTACATTTCTTTCCTATGCTTTGTTTAAATTCAATAAATTGGCATATGGTTACATTCTAAGTTTGGCGTTGCCTTGCAACAAATTGTTTTCAATCTTTTTGGATGATTGCATCAAATCAAAAATGAAAGTGACACACCAAGATTTTAAGTTTGGTGTGCCACTTATTTTCTATGCAATTCATTCAAGCAACACTACTTGTCTGCATAATCATAATGCCTCTATAGTGTTATTTTTTTTTTCTCTTTCTTTTAATTTGACACTTTGTCATTCTACTTTCTTTAGTCATTTTTCTGTTTTTATATGCTTTCATTTTAGTTTGCTTATTTACTGTGTTTGTTAATACATTACCAAGAGAGCTTTATTCATGACAGATTATTGGCTTGGTGATTGTCTTTAACATACAACAGTTTCATTTAGTTTTGTTTTAAATGAAATTGACATATGATTGCATTCTAAGTTTGGTGTTGCTATGCAACAAAATTTGGTTCCAATATCTATTAGATACTTGCATCAATTCCAAGTGAGAGTGTCACACTAAGTTTGGTGTGCCACTTATTTTTTTTTATGCAATGTATCATGCACACCATCTTATGTTTGCAATCATAGTGTTTTTGTTTCTCCGTGCCTTGATTGTTATCTTTAATTTTGCTTGCAACACATGTAATGCTAACATTTCATTGTGTAAGACATTCATGATCCATCTTAGCCCCATAGCCATTATTCTAATTGTTGCTTGAGGATGAGCAAGCACTCTAAGTTGGCAAGGGAAAGGGAAGAATTGGAGAAAAAGGACAACAATAATGAAGATGAACTACAAGGTTGTAAAGTTCCGTTTCCTCTCCTTTGTTTCCAGCACTTTAAATTGCATGATTGTCTTATTATCTTTTCTGTTTACATGTGTGTATGAATAAAGCATAGCTTGAATCTTGATTTGTAATATGTTGCTGTGGCATTATAACTACCAACTTGAATTCTGTGAGTTCAAAAGCAATAAAGCATCATGATCATAAACAAACAAGGCATTAAAGAAGATTTTAGCATGTGCATAAAAGTTTTGGAAAGCTAGTGTGATTGATTGTTGCTCAATTGCATTGGATTTTATTTAATTGAAGCTTTTCATCTAGTATATTTTGTGAAATCTTTTGAAATCATGAAAACCTTGAAGAAGCAAATATAATTAAAGCAAGAAAAGAAAAAGGGAAGGAATGAGAAAGTTGAAGGCTCTGAGTACCAATGGCAATTTATTTGCTAACTGCTTGTGGTGTTTACGTATCAAGCCAAATGCTTGAAAACAAAACACTTAGAAGTCAAGGCTAGGCTCAAGTGCAAAAGCACTCCCTCAAAGCTCAAGGCTCTGAGCATCAATGATTAGAGAGTCAAGAAAAGAAAAGAAAAATGAGCTTAATGAAGTCCTCTAATTAAATGCTTGTGGTGCTTATGTATCAAGTGGTAATACTTGAAAACAAAGCATTTAGAAGTCGTAGCTTTGTTATTAACTCATGGGGCAAAGCACCCAAAAGGAGAAGCTAATAAAAAAAATCAAAAGCTTGTTTCAAGGAAGAATTATAAGAAAAAGATTTCATAAAATAAGCTAGATAGAAGCATCAATCATTTACATCTCTTTTGTAATTGTAGCATGCATAGAAAACTAGCTTGCCATGAACATTAACTTGCTACTCTTCTTACCTTGGATTGTCAATTTCTATTGCATGATTCTTTTCTTGCTTGGGGACAAGCAAGGATTAAGTTTGGTGTTGTGATGACAAGTCATCATATACCCATTTTCTATACTTTTTCATACAAGAAATTGATGATTTGTGTTTAAATATTAAATGCTTTTGTGCTTAAATGATATATTTTCTTGATCTTTTAATTTTATAAATCTTGTAGAAAAAAAAGAAGAAAAAAAAGCAAAGAAGCACAAAAAAGGAGAAAAAAAAGAGCTTTGGGACACACTTTGAAGTTGGAGCACACTTTGGAGCCTTAGGCCACGCTTTTAAAAGCGTGGCCCATGACAAAATCAAAGAGGAAAACACCCAGCACGCACACTGCCCTGCCCTTGCCAAGGGCAGGGCAGAATCATAATGAAGCAAAGTGAGGATGAAGCAAATTTTGGCTAAGTTAAAATCTGGGCGCTCACAGCATGACCATGCCTACTTCAAAGGGCTATAACTTGAGCTACAGACGTCCGATTGATGTGCTTCCAGTTGCGTTGGAAAGCTGACATTCAGAGCTTTCCAACGATATATAGAAATCCATATTTGGCGTCCAATTGAGGCAGGAACGAAAGGCATCTTTAAGGGCCAAAAATAAGCAAAAATAAACCAAGGAAAAGGAGTAGCGTGTGCATCCACCAAGTTTCGAACTTGGAACTTTATCTTTTGGAAACACTGCCCTGCCCTCCGCGAGGGCAGGGCAGCATTTTGTGATGCACACACACGCACCAGATTGGCGCACCAAGGAAGGCTTCGGCAGCACCAGCAGCACGCACAAGCACCAAATTGGTGCACCAGATTTTTCTGCCCTGCCCTCCGCAAGGGCAGGGCAGCATCTTCACACTCCAAGCCCACACCACGCTCGCACCAAGGACGCACGCACCAAATTCTGCCCTGCCCTCCACAAGGGCAGGGCAGCCTCCTGGAAGTGTCATGGGCCAAAAAATCAACCAAAATTCAATTTAATTCAATTCCTCACCAAATTGAATCAAGGCCAACCAAACCCATTTCTCCTCAAATCCAAAGCAAGCAAAGCCCACTCAACATGACTCAAAGGCACATGGATCAATTAAATTAGGATTTTTATTTTTGTAATTTGTTTTAATTTTATTTTCATTTTTCACTTTGAAAAGCCTATATAAAGGCATCACTCTCATTTCAGAGAGGGGGGGGAGCTCCATTAGAAGGAGGCGAGACCCACTAGGGAATATTAGGATTTGAGAGCTCTCTCTCTCTTAGTTTTCATTTCTGTTTTGAAATTTTGGATTGAGGTTGGAGGAATTCTGTTTCAATCTTAAATCTGAAATCCATCTTTGTTCATCTTCTGCATAATTTCTAGGAATTGAAAGTTGAATCTGCATTCTCATTTACGGCTTCCATCTTTCTTTCTTCTTCAATCTGCTTTCTACTTTGATCAAGGAAGGGATTGAGATCTAGACTTGTTTTCTAGTCTCATTGATTCCCTGAGATATTGTCTCTTTAAATTTCACAATTGAGTTTAATTACATTCTGTGTTGCTTCTTCAAGCAATTTTTCATTTCTGTTTAAATCTGCTGCACTTCATCTTTTACTTTTCTGCTTGCTGCTTGCTTTAATCTCCTTGTTCCCAATCCCCTTTACATTTAATGCAATTTACATTTCTTGTCATTTAAGATTCTTGCAATTTTACTTTCTTGCTCTTTAAGTTACTTGCAATTTTACTTTCTGCACTTTAATTTTCCTTGCTATTTACTTTCTGTTGGCTACACTTCATCCAAATTCACTTCAATGTTAGCTTGACTAAACTAATCACCCACTAAAATTGCTTGATCCATCAATCCCTGTGGGATCGACCTCACTCTAAGTGAGTTATTACTACTTGATGCGACCCGGTATACTTGCCGGTTGGATTTGTGTGTTGGAAATTCGTTTTTCCACAAAAACACCATCAGAGGGGAGAATTGCAGGAAATTAAAGAGCAGGTAAGTAAAAGTGTGAATCTTAAAGAACAAGAAATTAAATGACTGAAACTTAAAGTGCAAGAAATGTAAATGGCAGTAACTTAAAGTGCAAGAAATATAAATTGCTTGAATGGAAAAGGGAATTGAGGACTGGGATTTCAGAATTTAAACAAGGGAAATTAAACTGCAACAATTAACTAAACAAGAGATGAATTGAAATAGATTAGCTCTCAAACAAAAATGGAAATTAACTTGCAGCAGAGGTTCACAGAAGAACCAACAAGGAAAATGGAATCTCAGGACTCAAGAGACTAGATAGCAAAGTCTAGATCTCAATTGCCTTCCCAGATCCAAGTTCACAAAGCAATTAAGCAGAATTTAAAGAAGAAGGAGTAAAGGAAATGAAATTGAACTCAATTGTGTAGAAAAGAAATTAGAGAGATCTTGAATGGAGATTGAGACAGAAATTCCTCAATTCTTCACACCCAAGACACAAACAAGAAAAGTAGAAATGCCCACACAAGAACGAGGAAGAAGAGAGATCAATTCTCCTCCCTAATTCTCTAAAATTTTCTAAAGTTCCAAAAATAAAGATTCAAAGCTCACAAGAAAGATCAAAGTTCAAAAGTAAAGCAAAAGGTCCTAATTACATCAAACTATCTCCTATTTATACACTTTCTATTCTTGGATCTTAGGATTTGGATGGGCTTTTGATTTGGTGAAGAAATGAATTTTATTGGATTTTTAATCCAATTTTAGCCCATGAAGAAAGTAGCTCCCAGGAGGCTGCCCTACCCTTGTGGAGGGCAGGGCAGAAAATTGTGCATTGATGAGCGGATAATTTGTACACTTTTTGGCATTGTTTTTAGTATGCTTTTGATATGATCTAGTTAGTTTTTAGTATATTTTTATTAGTTTTTAGCTAAAATTAACTTTTCTGGACTTTACTATGTGTTTGTGTGTTTTTCTGTGATTTCAGGTATTTTCTGGCTGAAATTGAGGGACCTGAGCAAAAATCTGATTCAGAGACTATAAAGGACTGTAGATGCTGTTGGACTCTGACCTCCCTGCACTCGAAGTGGATTTTCTGGAGCTACAGAAGCCTAATTGGCGCGCTCTCAACGGCGTTGGAAAGTAGACATCCTGGGCTTTCCAGCAATATATGATAGTCCATACTTTGCCCAAGATTTGATGGCCCAAACCGGCGTTCAAAGTCACCCTCAGAAATCCCAGCGTTAAACGCTGGAACTGGAACCCAAATGGGAGTTAAACGCCCAAACTGGCATAAAAGCTGGCGTTTAACTCCAAGAAGAGTCTCTACACGAAAATGCTTCATTGCTCAGCCCAAGCACACACCAAGTGGGCCCGGAAGTGGATTTTTATGTCTTTTACTCATCTCTGTAAACCTTAGGCTACTAGTTTTCTATAAGTAGGACCTTTTACTATTGTATTTAGAGACTTTGGTAGCTATCTTCATTTTTATGCTATCTTAGATCATTGGGAGGCTGGCCATTCGGCCATGCCTAGACCTTGTTCTTATGTATTTTCAACGGTGGAGTTTCTACACACCATAGATTAAGGTGTGGAGCTCTGCTGTACCTCGAGTTTTAATGCAATTACTATTGTTCTTCCATTCAATTCCGCTTGTTCTTGTTCTAAGATATCACTTGTTCTTCAACTTGATGAATGTGATGATCCGTGACACTCATCATCATTCTCACATATGAACGTGTGACTGACAACCACCTCCGTTCTACCTTCGATTTGGTGAATATCTCTTGGGTTCTTTAACCGGAATCTTCGTGGTATAGGCAAGAACTGATGGCAGCATTCAAGAGAATCCGGAAGGTCAAATCTTGTCTGTGGTATTCTGAGTAGAATTCAATGATTGAATGACTGTGATGTGCTTCAAACTCCTAGCAGGCGGGGCGTTAGTGACAGACGCAAAAGAATCGATGGATTCTATTCCGGCCTGACCGAGAACCGACAGCTGAATTCCGCGTGCTGTGACAGAGCATATGCAATTGTTTTCACTGAGAGGATGGGAGGTAGCCATTGACAACGGTGAAACCCTACACAAGCTTACCATGGAAAGGAGTAAGAAGGATTGGATGAAGACAGTAGGAAAGCAGAGAGACGGAAGGGAAGGCATCTTCATGCGCTTATCTGAAGTTCCTACCAATGAATTACATAAGTATCTCTATCTTTATCTCTATGTTATTTTCGTTCATCACCATTATACATTTGAGTTTGCCTGACTAAGATTTATAAGATGACCATAGCCTGCTTCATACTAACAATCTCCGTGGGATCGACCCTTACTCGCGTAAGGTTTATTACTTGGACGACCCAGTGCACTTGCTGGTTAGTTGTGCGAAGTTGTGTAATGCCATGGTATTTAGCACCAAGTTTTTGGGGTTCATGACCGGGGATTATGAGAGTTGTGAAAAGTATTGTTCACAATTTCGCGCACCAAGTTTTTGGCGCCGTTGCCGGGGATTGTTCAGTTTGGACAACTGACGGTTCATCTTGTTGCTTAGATTAGGCATTTATTTTTTTCGAAATTCTTGAAGATGAATTCTAGAGTTTCATGATGATTTGTTGAAGTCTGGCTGGCTGAGAAGCCATGTCTAATCTCATTGGACCGAGGTTTCAACTTATCATCACAAGAGCTTGTTGATCTTTATCAATCTTGCTTTTGGAGCAGTGATCTGCTAAGGCTTGGCTGGCCATTGGCCATGTCTAGTGTTTTGGACCGAAGCTTTCTTTGAAAGCTTGGCTGGCTGTGAAGCCATGTCTAATTCCTGGACCGGAGTCTTAGACTAGCATTGCACTGATTCCTGGAATTCTCATTAAGAATTTTGATATCTTTTTCCACTTAATTTTCTAAAAACACAAAAAAATCAAAAAAAAAATCATAAAATCCAAAAATTTCTTGTTTAAGTCAAATGTCTCATTTTAAGTTTGGTGTCAATTGCATGCATTCATTCATGTGTCTTAAGGATTTTCAAGTAATTCTTGATAATTTTCGTGCTCTGATCTTTGAATTCAATTGACTTGAGTGTTTTGTGTGTCTCATATGCATTCTCATTAGTGTCAGTAGTATACAAACTGCTAAATTTGGTGTCTTGCATGCATTGTTATTTGAATTTAGTTGCATTTTGATTATTAAAAATCCAAAAATATTTTTAATTTGTGTCTTCTCAAGTCAATAATACAGAGAATTGAAGATTCAAAACATACAGCAGAGGAATTATACAGAAAAAGCTGGGCGTTCAAAACGCCCAGTGAAGAAGGACAGACTGGCGTTTAAACGCCAGCCAGGGTACCTGGTTGGGCGTTTAACGCCCAAAAGGGTAGATTTTTGGGCGTTAAACGCCAGAATGTGCACCATTCTGGGCGTTTAACGCCAGGATGGCACAAGAGGGAAGATTCTGTTTTTCAATGCAATTTTTTTTCAGTTTTCAAAGTTTTTCAAAATCAAATCTTTTTCAAATCATATCTTTTCAATCAAATCTCTTTCAAATTCAATTTCTTTCTATTTTCAAAAATACTTACTATCAATTAATGATTTGATTCAACATTTCAGGTATGTTGCCTTTTCTGTTGAGAAAGGTTTAATGTTTGAATCATATCTTTTCTTGTTAGTCAAGTTTGTAATTTTTCAAAATCAAATCTTTTTAAAATGTTTTTCAAATCATATCTTCTCAATCACATCTTTTTAAAAACCAATCATATCTTCTCAACCACAACTTTTTCAAAATAATTTTCAATCAAATCTCTTTGATTTCTAATTTCAAAATTTTTTTCAAAAATCACTTGATCTCTTTCCCACTTTCATTTTCGAAAATTAAGTAATGTTTTTCAAAAAATGTTTTCAAAATTTTTACTTAATTTTCGAAAATCACTTCCCTTCTTCTCACATCCTTCTATTTATGGACTAACACTATTCCTTAATGCAAAATTCGAACTCCATCTTCTTTGATAAGTTCGAATTTTCTACTTCTGTCTTCTACCTTTCTTTTCCTCTGACACTTCAAGGAATCTCTATACTGTGACATAGAGGATTCCACATTTCTTGTTCTCTTCTCTCTCATATGAGCAGGAGCAAAGACAAAGGCATTCTTGTTGAGGCTGATCCTGAACCTGAAAGGACCTTGAAGAGAAAGCTAAGAGAAGCCAAAGCACAACTCTCTTTAGAGGACCTGACCGAATTCTTCAAAGGAGAAGAACACATGGCAGCCGAAAACAACAACAATGCCAACAATGCAAGGAAGGTGCTTGGTGACTTTACTGCACCTACTCCCGACTTCTATGGGAGAAGCATCTCTATCCCTGCCATTGGAGCAAACAACTTTGAGCTTAAGCCTCAATTAGTTTCTCTAATGCAACAGAATTGCAAGTTCCATGGACTTCCACTGGAAGATCCTCATCAGTTTTTAGCTGAGTTCTTGCAAATCTGTGACACTGTCAAGACTAATGGGGTTGACCCTGAGGTCTACAGACTTATGCTATTCCCTTTTGCTGTAAGAGACAGAGCTAGAACATGGTTGGACTCTCAACCTAAAGAAAGCCTGGACTCTTGGGAAAAGCTAGTCAATGCCTTCTTGGCAAAGTTCTTTCCACCTCAAAAATTGAGTAAGCTTAGAGTGGAAGTCCAAACCTTCAGACAGAAGGAAGGAGAATCCCTCTATGAAGCTTGGGAAAGATACAAACAATTGATCAGAAAATGTCCCTCTGACATGCTTTCTGAATGGAGCATCATAGGTATTTTCTATGATGGTCTCTCTGAACTGTCCAAGATGTCTTTGGATAGCTCTGCTGGAGGATCTCTTCATCTGAAGAAGACGCCTACTGAGGCTCAAGAACTGATTGAAATGGTTGCAAATAACCAATTCATGTATACTTCTGAAAGAAATCCTGTGAACAATGGGACTAGTCAGAAGAAAGGAGTTCTTGAGATTGACACTCTGAATGCCATATTGGCTCAGAATAAAATATTGACCCAACAAGTCAATATGATTTCTCAAAGTCTGTCTGGAATGCAAAATGCACCAAGCAGTACTAAGGAAGCTTCATCTGAGGAAGAAGCATATGATCCTGAGAACCCTTCAATAGAAGAGGTGAATTACATGGGAGAACCCTATGGAAACACCTATAATCCTTCATGGAGGAATCATCCAAATCTTTCATGGAAGGATCAACAGAGACCTCAACAAGGTTTCAATAACAGTAATGGTGGAAGAAACAGGTTTAGCAATAGCAAGCCTTTTCCATCATCTTCTCAGCAACAGACAGAGAGTTCTAAGCAGAATACCTCTGACTTAGCAACCATGGTCTCTGATCTAATTAAAACCACTCAAAGTTTCATGACTGAAACAAGGTCCTCCATTAGAAATTTGGAAGGACAAGTGGGTCAGCTGAGCAAGAAAATTACTGAACTCCCACCTAGTACTCTCCCAAGCAATACTGAAGAAAATCCAAAAGGAGAGTGCAAGGCCATCAACATGGCCGAATTCTGGGAGGAAGAAGAGGCAGTGAACGCCACTGAGGAAGACCTCACTGGACGTTCACTGGCCTCCAATGAGTTCCCCTATGAGGAACCATGGGAATCTGAGGCTCAAACTGAGACCATAGAGATTCCATTGGACTTACTTCTGCCATTCATGAGCTCTGATGAGTATTCCTCCTCTGAAGAGGATGAGTATGTCACTGAGGAGCAAGTTGCTAAACACCTAGGAGCAATCATGAAGCTGAATGACAAGTTATTTGGAAATGAGACTTGGGAGGATGAACCTCCTTTGCTCACCAAAGAACTGGATGACTTGTCTAGGCAGAAACTGCCTCAAAAGAGACAGGATCCTGGGAAGTTTTCAATACCTTGTACCATAGGCACCATGACCTTCAAGAAGGCCTTATGTGACTTAGGGTCAAGTGTAAACCTCATGCCCCTCTCTGTAATGGAGAAGTTAGGGATCTCTGAGGTGCAAGCTGCAAAAATCTCACTAGAGATGGCAGACAACTCAAGAAAACAAGCCCATGGACTTGTAGAGGATGTTCTGGTTAAAGTTGAAGACCATTACATCCCTACTGATTTCATAGTCCTAGAGACTGGGAAGTGCATAGATGAGTCCATCATCCTTGGCAGACCCTTCCTAGCCACTGCAAGGGCTGTGATTGATGTTGATAGAAGAGAGTTGATCATTCAAGTGAATGAAGAATCCTTGGTGTTTAAGGCTCAAGGACATCCCTCTGTCATCATGGAGAGGAAGCATGAAGAGCTTCTCTCAAAACAGAGCCAAACAGAGCCCCCACAGTCAAACTCTAAGTTTGGTGTTGGGAGGCCACAACCAAACTCTAAGTTTGGTGTTGAACCCCCACATTCAAACTCTAAGTTTGGTGTTGGGAGGTTCCAACATAGCTCTGAGCATTTCTGAGGCTCCATGAGAGTCCTCTGTCAAGCTATTGACATTAAAGAAGCGCTTATTGGGAGGCAACCCAATGTTTTATAATTAACTATTTTCTTTTGTTATTTTATTTTTTTGTAGGTTGATGATCATAAGAAGTCACAAAATCAATGAAAAAAGCAAAAACAGAATGAAAAACAGGAAGAAAAACAGCACACCCTGGAGGACTCACCCACTGGCGTTTAAACGCCAGTGAGGTTAGCTGTTGGGCGTTTAACACCCAGTCTGGCACCATTCTGGGCGTTTAACGCCAGAAAGGGGCACCAGACTGGCGTTAAACGCCAGAAAGGGGCAAGAAGCTGGCATTAAATGCCAGAAATGGGCACCAGCCCGGCGTTTAACGCCAGAAATGGCTCAAAACTTGATTTTGCTTGCCATTTGGTGCAGGGATGACTTTTCCTTGACACCACAGGATCTGTGGACCCCACAGGATCCCCACCTACCCTACCACTCTCTCTCTTCTTCACCCATTCACCAATCACTTCAACACCTCTTCCCCAAACACCCTTCACCTATCAAATCCCATCTTTCTCTTCACCACTCACATCCATCCTTCATAAAACCCCACCTACCTCACCATTCAAATTCAAACCAATTTCCCACCCAAACCCACCCTCAAATGGCCGAACCCTACCTTCCCCCTCTCCTATATAAAGCCTCCTTCACTCCTTCATTTTCACACAACATACACACCACTTCTCCCCTTCTTGGCCGAAAATTGTAGCCATTCTCTTTCCCCTCATTTCTTCTTCTTCTACTCTCTTCTTTCTTCTTTTGCTCGAGAACGAGCAAACATTTTAAGTTTGGTGTGGAAAAAGCATTGCTTTTTGTTTTTCCATAACCATTTATGGCATCCAAGGCCGGAGAAACCTCTAGAAAGAGGAAAGGGAAGGCAAAAGCTTCCACCTCCGAGTCATGGGAGATGGAGAGATTCATCTCAAGGGTGCATCAAGACCACTTCTATGAAGTTGTGGCCTTGAAGAAGGTGATCCCCGAGGTCCCTTTTTCACTCAAAAAGGGTGAATATCCGGAGATCCGACATGAGATCCGAAGAAGAGGTTGGGAAGTTCTTACCAACCCCATTCAACAAGTCGGAATCTTGATGGTTCAAGAGTTCTATGCCAATGCATGGATCACCAAGAACCATGACCAAAGTGTGAACCCGAATCCAAAGAATTATCTTACTATGGTTCGGGGGAAATACTTGGAAT
Organism: Arachis hypogaea; assembly: GCF_003086295.3. Classification (NCBI taxonomy): domain Eukaryota; kingdom Viridiplantae; phylum Streptophyta; class Magnoliopsida; order Fabales; family Fabaceae; genus Arachis; species Arachis hypogaea. The sequence goes on along the minus strand of NC_092041.1, from coordinate 64,368,966 downwards.
TTAGTCCGGAAAGTGTGAGGGTGGCGTTCAACTTGCCTATGATGCAAGGAGATGAACATCCTTACACTAGAAGGGTCAACTTTGATCAAAGGTTGGACCAAGTCCTCACAGTCATATGTGAAGAGGGCGCCCAATGGAAGAGAGATTCAAGAGGGAAGCCGGTTCAATTAAGAAGGCATGACCTCAAACCCGTGGCTAGAGGATGGTTAGAGTTTATACAACGCTCAATCATTCATACTAGCAACCGGTCCGAAGTTACCATAGACTGGGCTATCATGATTCATAGTATCATGATTGGAGAAGAAATAGAAGTTCATGAGGTTATAGCCCAAGAACTCTATAAGGTGGCGGACAAGTCCTCTACCTTAGCAAGGTTAGCCTTCCCTCATCTCATTTGTCACCTCTGTTATTCAGTTGGAGTTGACATAGAGGGAGACACCCCTATTGATGAGGACAAGCCCATCACTAAGAAGAGGATGGAGCACACAAGAGACCCCACTCATCATGAGATCCCTGAGATTCCTCAAGGGATGCACTTTCCTCCACAAAACTATTGGGAGCAACTAAACACCTCCCTAGGAGAATTGAGTTCCAGCATGGGACAACTAAGGGTGGAGCACCAAGAACACTCCATCATCCTCCATGAAATTAGAGAAGATCAAAGAATCATGAGGGAGGAGCAACAAAGACAAGGAAGAAACATTGAGGAGCTCAAGCACTCCATAGGATCTTCAAGAGGAAGAAAGAGCCGCCATCACTAAGGTGGACCCGTTCCTTGATTTCCTTGTTCTTTATTCTTCTGTTTTTCGAATTTTAGTGCTTATGTTTGTCCATGTTTGTGTCTTGTGATCATTAGTGTCTTAGTGTCTAGGCCTTAAAGTTATGAATGTCCTATGAATCCATCACCTTTCTTGAATAAAAACGTGCTTAATTGAAAAGGAAAGAATTGCATGAATTTTGAATTTTACAACAGTTTAATTATTTTGATGTGGTGGCAATATTTCTTGTTTTCTGAATGTATGCTTAAACAGTGCATATGTATCTTGAATTTGTGGTTCATGAATGTTGGCTCTTGAAAGAATGATGAAAAAGGAGACATGTTACTGAGGATCTGAAAAATCATAAAAATGATTCTTGAAGCAAGAAAAAGCATTTCTATTAAAAAAAAAAAAGGGAAAATTTCGAAAAAAAGAGAGAAGGAAAAAGAAAACGAAAAAAAAAGAGAAAGAAAAAGAAAAGAAATAAAGTTGTGATCCAAGGCAATAAGAGTGTGCTTAAGAACCCTGGACACCTCTAGTTGGGGACTTTAGCAAAGCTGAGTCACAATCTGAAAAGGTTCACCCAATTATGTGTCTGTGGCATGTATGTATCCGGTGGTAATACTGGAAGACAGAGTGCTTTGGGCCACAGCCAAGACTCAATAAGTAGCTATGTTCAAGAATCATCATACTCTACTAGGAGAATCAATAACACTATCTGGATTCTAAGTTCCTAAAGAAGCCAATCATTCTGAATTTCAAAGGATAGAGTGAGATGCCAAAACTGTTCAGAGGCAAAAAGCTAAAAACCCCGCTCATCTGATTAATACTGATCTTCACAGATGTTTTTGGGATTCATTGCATATTCTCTTCTTTTTATCTTATTTGATTTTCAGTTGCTTGAGGACAAGCAACAATTTAAGTTTGGTGTTGTGATGAGCGGATAATTTGTACACTTTTTGGCATTGTTTTTAGTATGCTTTTGATATGATCTAGTTAGTTTTTAGTATATTTTTATTAGTTTTTAGCTAAAATTCACTTTTCTGGACTTTACTATGTGTTTGTGTGTTTCTCTGTGATTTCAGGTATTTTCTGGCTGAAATTGAGGGACCTGAGCAAAAATCTGATTCAGAGACTAAAAAGGACTGTAGATGCTGTTGGACTCTGACCTCCCTGCACTCGAAGTGGATTTTCTGGAGCTACAGAAGCCCAATTGGCGCGCTCTCAACGGCGTTGGAAAGTAGACATCCTGGGCTTTCCAGCAATATATGATAGTCCATACTTTGCCCAAGATATGATGGCCCAAACCGGCGTTCAACGTCACCCTCAGAAATCCCAGCGTTAAACGCTGGAACTGGCACCCAAATGGGAGTTAAACGCCCAAACTGGCATAAAAGCTGGCGTTTAACTCCAAGAAGAGTCTCTACACGAAAATGCTTCATTGCTCAGCCCAAGCACACACCAAGTGGGCCCGGAAGTGGATTTTTATGTCTTTTACTCATCTCTGTAAACCTTAGGCTACTAGTTTTCTATAAGTAGGACCTTTTACTATTGTATTTAGAGACTTTGGTAGCTATCTTCATTTTTATGCTATCTTAGATCATTGGGAGGCTGGCCATTCGGCCATGCCTAGACCTTGTTCTTATGTATTTTCAACGGTGGAGTTTCTACACACCATAGATTAAGGTGTGGAGCTCTGCTGTACCTCGAGTTTTAATGCAATTACTATTGTTCTTCCATTCAATTCCGCTTGTTCTTGTTCTAAGATATCACTTGTTCTTCAACTTGATGAATGTGATGATCCGTGACACTCATCATCATTCTCACATATGAACGTGTGACTGACAACCACCTCCGTTCTACCTTCGATTTGGTGAATATCTCTTGGGTTCTTTAACCGGAATCTTCGTGGTATAGGCAAGAACTGATGGCAGCATTCAAGAGAATCCGGAAGGTCTAACCTTGTCTGTGGTATTCTGAGTAGGATTCAATGATTGAATGACTGTGACGTGCTTCAAACTCCTAGCAGGCGGGGCGTTAGTGACAGACGCAAAAGAATCGATGGATTCTATTCCGGCCTGACCGAGAACCGACAGCTGAATTCCGTGTGCTGTGACAGAGCATATGCAATCGTTTTCACTGAGAGGATGGGAGGTAGCCATTGACAACGGTGAAACCCTACACAAGCTTACCATGGAAAGGAGTAAGAAGGATTGGATGAAGACAGTAGGAAAGCAGAGAGACGGAAGGGAAGGCATCTTCATGCGCTTATCTGAAGTTCCTACCAATGAATTACATAAGTATCTCTATCTTTATCTCTATGTTATTTTCGTTCATCACCATTATACATTTGAGTTTGCCTGACTAAGATTTATAAGATGACCGTAGCCTGCTTTATACTAACAATCTCCGTGGGATCGACACTTACTCGCGTAAGGTTTATTACTTGGACGACCCAGTGCACTTGCTGGTTAGTTGTGCGAAGTTGTGTAATGCCATGGTATTGAGCACCAAGTTTTTGGGGTTCATGACCGGGATTATGAGAGTTGTGAAAAGAATTGTTCACAATTTCGCGCACCAAGTTTTTGGCGCCGTTGCCGGGGATTGTTCAGTTTGGACAACTGACGGTTCATCTTGTTGCTTAGATTAGGCATTTATTTTTTCGAAATTCTTGAAGATGAATTCTAGAGTTTCATGATGATTTGTTGAAGTCTGGCTGGCTGAGAAGCCATGTCTAATCTCATTGGACCGAGGTTTCAACTTATCATCACAAGAGCTTGTTGATCTTTATCAATCTTGCTTTTGGAGCAGTGATCTGCTAAGGCTTGGCTGGCCATTGGCCATGTCTAGTGTTTTGGACCGAAGCTTTCTTTGAAAGCTTGGCTGGCTGTGAAGCCATGTCTAATTCCTGGACTGGAGTCTTAGACTAGCATTGCACTGATTCCTGGAATTCTCATTAAGAATTTTGATATCTTTTTCCACTTAATTTTCGAAAAACACAAAAAAATAAAAAAAATCATAAAATCCAAAAATTTCTTGTTTAAGTCAAATGTCTCATTTTAAGTTTGGTGTCAATTGCATGCATTCATTCATGTGTCTTAAGGATTTTCAAGTAATTCTTGATAATTTTCGTGCTCTAATCTTTGAATTCAATTGACTTGAGTGTTTTGTGTGTCTCATATGCATTCTCATTAGTGTCAGTAGTATACAAACTGCTAAATTTGGTGTCTTGCATGCATTGTTATTTGAATTTAGTTGCATTTTGATTATTAAAAATCCAAAAATATTTTTAATTTGTGTCTTCTCAAGTCAATAATACAGAGAATTGAAGATTCAGAACATACAGCAGAGGAATTATACAGAAAAAGCTGGGCGTTCAAAACGCCCAGTGAAGAAGGACAGACTGGCGTTTAAACGCCAGCCAGGGTACCTGGTTGGGCGTTTAACGCCCAAAAGGGTAGATTTTTGGGCGTTAAACGCCAGAATGTGCACCATTCTGGGCGTTTAACGCCAGGATGGCACAAGAGGGAAGATTCTGTTTTTCAATGCAATTTTTTTTCAGTTTTCAAAGTTTTTCAAAATCAAATCTTTTTCAAATCATATCTTTTCAATCAAATCTCTTTCAAATTCAATTTCTTTCTATTTTCAAAAATACTTACTATCAATTAATGATTTGATTCAACATTTCAGGTATGTTGCCTTTTCTGTTGAGAAAGGTTTAATGTTTGAATCATATCTTTTCTTGTTAGTCAAGTTTGTAATTAAATCATATGCTGCCCTGCCCTCGCGGAGGGCAGGGCAGAACTTTTTGGCGCGCCAGAATGGTGCCCGTGCGTGCTGCTGGTGCTGCCGAGACTTCCCTTGGTGCGCCAGAATGGTGCGCTGGCCGTGCACCACAAGATGCTGCCCTGCCCTCGCGGAGGGCAGGGCAATGTTTCCAAATTGAAGCCCCATGTTCGATCCTTGTGTGACGCGCACGCTACTCCTTTTCTTTGATTTTCTTGGCACCAAAGTAAGGCTTAGTTTCTTGTTTCCTCATGGTTCTGTGTTCGATCCTTGTGGCAAGCATTAGTGAGCTTTTTCGTTGAATTTCTTCCTTTGGTGAGCCCGATATTGCCCTTGTGGAGGGCAGGGCAGTGTTTTTGTCTCCCTTGTTCGATGGCACCAATTTGTGCTCTGCCCTTGTCGTGGGCAGGGCAGGGTTGCCTCTCAAGGCTTGCTTGCTCATGTTGCCCTCCTAGAGGGCAGTGTGCCCTTGTGGAGGGCAATGCCTGCTCCCTCCTCTTATGCGCCACACTTCTTCCCTCTTAGGCCACGCTTTCTTAAGCCACGCTTTCTCTTTTCTTCTTTTCTTCACCTACAATAAACCAAAACTACCACTCAAAGTATCACTAAATTCACAAGGCTTATAAATCAATTAAAATTCAATTAAAATTAGCTTAAACCTCATGAATTAGCATCAATTTAATGGTAGTTGCTTGATTTAAAGAAGTTGTGCATTTTCATTCCAAATCACTTACTTAGGATGTAAGAAAGTGCATAAAGACTAATAAAACAAGTGAAATTAGCTTGAAAAATGGGTATATGATGACTTGTCATCACAACACCAAACTTAAATCTTGCTTGTCCCCAAGCAAGCGTCAAAACTAAGAGAAAATGATATGAACAAGAAAAGAATACATATCCTTATTAAGCAAATAGTAGAACTTGATTTATGGAGTCTTTATGCAGACAATGATAACTCAATTATTGTTGCTGTTACATAATATACATCTTTCCTCAAAGGCTTGCTAAACTTGCTGTTATAAGACTTACTTTTTAATTACTCCCTTGCTAACTTTTCTTTCTTATAATGCTTAACAAGCTTATTATTTTGGAGGTTTGGTGTCTAATGTTGCAGTAGTAGCCTTTGGCTTTATTTTTTTTCTTTTACTCAACATCTTTCCACCACAGACACATGGCTCACTATTTCTTCCTAGGATCATTGATGCCCAGCATCTCTTTGGATAACTAAATGTTCTGTATCTAAGTTGCTCTTTATTGTGGACTTTCAATTGGCCATCCCAAATCAGTTGATCTAAGTGACCGGGTTTTAAAATACCCCTTAGAATTTACTTATCCAAGCATATCTTAGTACAAGAACACCACAGGCATATGTCCTAGGGTCCAAGCTATTGGTGTCCAACCTTTATTCTTTGTTTTTCTTGCCACTTTGGCTTTTTCTTCTTCCTTTTCTTTCTGTTTTTGTTCTCAAGGACTTTTTCTTTTATTGATAAGAATCTTTATAACAGCAAGCTAACTCACACCTTAATGAAAATGATATTATGTAGCAATTATTTCATGAGTTATGCATTTAATCAAACACATATACCACCATTAACTTCCATTCTACTTATGCAACATTGGATATTTTACTTTCCAATTCAAACAATTCTCTTTTATTCAAGCATGTGGGAAACAAAACAAAATTTAACTAAGTGATGGATAACAAACAACATGCAGATTTAGCATTCTTAACAAACAATTTCACTTGCAACTAGATAAACACTTTAGCAAGACATACAATGGTTTCCAGATTCAAAACATTTCACAGCAGCAAGGATTATGTTTAGATACAACCTTCGAAGTTGCAGCCCTTTGATCCTTCCTTCTGTTGTGTTCTCTTTGAGTTAAGATGCATAATATCTTCATTTGTTGACTTATGTCCTACATAATTCTCAAAGTTGCTTGCTTCTCAAGCCCTTAATTGTATGGTTAGTATGCATAAACTGCGTGTGGTTCCTGGATTTATTTTGGTGTGGGAACACCAAACTTAATTGTTTGCCACTGCCTCTTATGCAATAATTTAACCATAAGTGAAACCTTGTGTCCTTGCTAAAGGTTAATGAAATTAAAGCTAGAAAGAAGTTAAACAGTTGAATAATGTGTTTGGTTGCTTGGAGCTAGCATCATGCAAGAGGTGAGAATGTTCTTTTAAGTGAGATTTTGGTGGAACACTAAACTTAGAATCTTTCATTCTCCTTTAAATTGTTTTGGTGTGCATCACCAAACTTAGCTCCTTGCAATACATACTTAATTATTCAACATTTTATTGAAAAAGCTATGAAAAGAAAACTACCTCAGGTTGGGTTGCCTCCCAACAAGCGCTTCTTTATTGTCACTAGCTTGACATCTTATCCTTTGATCATGGGGGTTGAAAATCATAGTGCCTCAGCTTTTCTCCTTTTACTGTGAACTTCCTTCCAGTCTCCTCTTTGATGATCTCTAGGTGTTCAAGTGAAAGGATCCGGTTCACAGTATAGCACTCAGATGATTATGGAGACACCTTCATTGGTTGGGTGTTTAACATCACTTTATCCCCTGGTGAGAAGCCTTCAGTGGGGATTTTCTTATTTCTCCACCCTTTTGGCCTCTTCTTCTTTTCTTCTTTCTCAGGAGATAATTCATGCCTTGGTGGTTCTTTATCTGGAGTGTTGAGGCTCCCATCTGGGGTTTTGGATCTAGTTCCTCCTTGATTTCTTTGGTCTGTTGCACCATCTCTACTTCTTTGAAGCATGGATTTGGAAGTCTTTGAGTTAACTCATTGAATGCCTCTTTCAAGCTTTGATCCCTGGCTTTATCCTCTGTACAATCTTCTTCTTGAGTGGGTTCATGCAGGGTTTTAAAAACATGGAATGCTAGGTGCTCATCATGCACTCTCAACAACAATTCCCCTTTTTCAACATCTATCAATGCTCTGCTTGTAGCCAGGAAAGACCTCCCCAGAATGATGGGAGTGTTAGGGTCCTCCTCCATATCCAAGATGATAAAATCAGCTGGGAGACGGAATTTCCCCACCTTTACCAGTACATTCTCCACAACTCCCAGTGCTTGCTTAGTGGATTTGTCAGCCAATTGGAGAACTATTTGTGTGGAATTCAGCTCAGAAATTTGAAGTTTCCTCATTAGAGACAAAGGCATCAAGTTTATGCTTGCACCGAGGTCACAGAATGACTTCTCAATTGTTATGTTTCCTATAGTGCAATGTATGTAAAAAGTCCCAGGATCATCTTTCTTCTCTGGCAACTCTCTTTGGAGGATAACACTACATTCCTTTGTCATCTCAACAATCTGTCCTTCCTTCAGGGATCTTTTCTTTGTCAGCACTTCCTTCATGAATTTGGCATATAGTGGCATCTGTTCAAGTGCTTCCAAGAAAGGAATATTGATGCTGAGTGTTTTGAATATGTCCAGGAATTTTGAGTATTGCTTATTCTCATTTTCTTTTCTAAACCTCTGAGGGTATGGAAGTTTGGGGACACAAGGATTCACTCCTTCCCTCTTCTCTTGTAGTTGTGATTCAAGTGTGTTCTTGTATCCCTTTGAAATTTGTACATTTTTGGTTTCTTGATCCTCTTTACTTTTCCCCTCTATCTCTTCTTGTGGAACTTCTCTGTTGTGTTTGTCCTGATTGATGGCTTCCTTCTTCATAGTCTTCTCACTTTCCACTGTGATTGCTTTGCACTCCTCCCATTTTGTGGCTTTTCCTTTGTCCCTTGGGTGTTCTTCAGTGACATTGGGGAAGGCATTTGCTCTCTTCTCATCCATTTCTGAAATTTGCTTAGCCAATTGCCCCATGTGTCTCTCAAGATTTCTGATTGAGGTCTCTTGGTTTTTGAATGCTAGGGTCTGATCTTTCCTTGCAGCTTCCTGATCTTGTCTTGCCATCTCTTGATTTTTCATGAGTTTTTCCATCATTTTCTCTAGACTTGAGATTCTTTGAGAGTCTGGATTTGGTTGTGGTTGTGTGAAATGAGATGGTTGTTGTTGGAAGTTGTTTGAATTAATTGTGGGGGTACTTTGTGGGTGGGATGTGGATGTGGAAAAGTTATTCTGGTGGTTTTGTGAGTTATTATGGGGTTGGTGATATGTGTTTTGTGAATTTTTGAATTGGTTAGTATTATTGGATGAATGGTTATGGTTGCTTGTGTTGCTGAGGCTACCAGAGTTGAAGTCCCTTTGTCCTTGATTCTGATGCTCACCCCACCTTGAATTAGAATGAGTCTTCCAGGGTGTCTTGTGTGCATCACCATGAAAATTGTGTTGAAATGAACTTGAAGTGTTGTTCATGCATTGCACCTGCTCAGGGCTTTGTTGCCCAAAATTGAATGTCCCAAAACTTTCTTCAGATTGATTCCACCCATGTGAGGTTTGAGATTGGCGTTGTGTGTTTACTGCAACACCTTGCAGTCCATCAATTTTCTTGGCCATCATTTCTATTTGTTGCTGAAGTTGTTGATGCATCTGTTTGTTTTGTGCCAAGAGAACGTCAACACCTTCAAGCTCCAGCACATCCCTTCTCTGGGCTGGTTGGCGTTGTCTTTGATGAGCAAAGAAATATTGATTGTTTGCCACCATCTCTATGAGGTTTTGGGCTTCCTCTGCTGTCTTCATTAGCTGCAATGAGCCTCCTGCTGAATGATCTAATGCTTCTTGAGCTTTCTGGGTCAATCCTTCATAGAAGTTTTGGAGTCTATCCCACTCACTAAACATTTCTGGGGGACATTTCCTGATTAAGGCCTTGTATCTCTCCCAAGCATCGTACAGTGACTCTCCATCCATTTGAATGAATGTTTGCACCTCTGTTTTCAGCTTGATAATCTTTTTGGGAGGATAGAACTTGCCTAGGAATTTGCTCACTAAGTCTTCCCAATTATTGATGCTTTCTTTGGGAAATCTCTCTAGCCATTGAGTGGCCTTACCCTTCAGAGAGAATGGAAACAGCAGTAGCTTGTAGATGTCTGGATGCACACCACTTGTTTTGACAGTTTCATAAATCCTGAGGAAGATAGATAAGTGTTGGTTTGGATCTTCAAGTGGACTTCCTCCATAGGAGCAATTGTTCTGCACCAGAGTGATAAGTTGAGGCTTCAACTCAAAATTATTTGCATGAACATTGGGAGTGAGTATGCTACTCCCGCAGTTTCTTGCATTGGGGATAGTGTAAGAGGCCAACACCCTTCTTGCAGGCTGGGTATTGTTGCTCACTCCCTCTTCACGCACCTCAGCCTCCATGACTTGCAAGAATCACAAACAAACCAAATGAAACATGGACATTCTAATGCTAGAATGTGGTTAGAGGGTTAGGTGACACAATCTGTCAAAGAGTTAATGTGCTTAGTTAAAAGAAAAAAATGCTTAATCTAGACCACCACCTTACTTAATCATTGTCAATCTAATTCAATCCCCGGCAACGGCGCCAAAAACTTGATGTGTGGAAAATGATCCAACACAAAACTCACCGGCAAGTATACCGGGTCGCATCAAGTAATAAAACTCAAGGGAGTGAGGTCGATCCCACAGGGATTGAAGGATTGAGCAATTTTAGTTTAGTGGTTGATTTAGTCAAGTGAATCAAATATTGGTTGAGTGATTTTGTATCCAACAGTAAGTAAATAACAGGAAATGTAAAGGGAGAGGGGAGAATTGCAGGAAATTAAAGAGCAGGTAAGTAAAAGTGTGAATCTTAAAGAACAAGAAATTAAATGACTGAAACTTAAAGTGCAAGAAATGTAAATGGCAGTAACTTAAAGTGCAAGAAATATAAATTGCTTGAATGGAAAAGGGAATTGAGGACTGGGATTTCAGAATTTAAACAAGGGAAATTAAACTGCAACAATTAACTAAACAAGAGATGAATTGAAATAGATTAGCTCTCAAACAGAAATGGAAATTAACTTGCAGCAGAGGTTCACAGAAGAACCAACAAGGAAAATGGAATCTCAGGACTCAAGAGACTAGATAGCAAAGTCTAGATCTCAATTGCCTTCCCAGATCCAAGTTCACAAAGCAATTAAGCAGAATTTAAAGAAGAAGCAGTAAAGGAAATGAAATTGAACTCAATTGTGTAGAAAAGAAATTAGAGAGATCTTGAATGGAGATTGAGACAGAAATTCCTCAATTCTTCACACCCAAGACTCAAACAAGAAAAGTAGAAATGCCCACACAAGAACGAGGAAGAAGAGAGATCAATTCTCCTCCCTAATTCTCTGAAATTTTCTAAAGTTCCAAAAATAAAGATTCAAAGCTCACAAGAAAGATCAAAGTTCAAAAGTAAAGCAAAAGGTCCTAATTACATCAAACTATCTCCTATTTATACACTTTCTATTCTTGGATCTTAGGATTTGGATGGGCTTTTGATTTGGTGAAAAAATGATTTTTATTGGATTTTTAATCCAATTTTAGCCCATGAAGAAAGTAGCTCCCAGGAGGCTGCCCTGCCCTTGTGGAGGGCAGGGCAGAAAATTGTGCATCTGGCCCATGGTGCGTACGGATGGTGCGTTGGTGCGTGCAGGATGCTGCCCTGCCCTCGCGGAGGGCAGGGCAGAACTTTTTGGCGCGCCAAAATAGTGCCCGTGCGTGCTGCTGGTGCTGCCGAGACTTCCCTTGGTGCGCCAGAATGGTGCGCTGGCCGTGCACCACAAGATGCTGCCCTGCCCTCGCGGAGGGTAGGGCAATGTTTCCAAATTGAAGCCCCGTGTTCGATCCTTGTGTGACGCGCACGCTACTCCTTTTCTTTGATTTTCTTGGCACCAAAGTAAGGCTTAGTTTCTTGTTTCCTCATGGTTCCGTGTTCGATCCTTGTGGCAAGCATTAGTGAGCTTTTTCGTTGAATTTCTTCCTTTGGTGAGCCCGATATTGCCCTTGTGGAGGGCAGGGCAGTGTTTTTGTCTCCCTTGTTCCATGGCACCAATTTGTGCTCTGCCCTTGTCGTGGGCAGGGCAGGGTTGCCTCTCAAGGCTTGCTTGCTCATGTTGCCCTCCTAGAGGGCAGTGTGCCCTTGTGGAGGGCAATGCTTGCTCCCTCCTCTTATGCGCCACACTTCTTCCCTCTTAGGCCACGCTTTCTTAAACCACGCTTTCTCTTTTCTTCTTTTCTTCACCTACAATAAACCAAAACAACCACTCAAAGTATCACTAAATTCACAAGGCTTATAAATCAATTAAAATTCAATTAAAATTAGCTTAAACCTCATGAATTAGCATCAATTTAATGGTAATTGCTTGATTTAAAGAAGTTGTGCATTTTCATTCCAAATCACTTACTTAGGATGCAAGAAAGTGCATAAAGACTAATAAAACAAGTGAAATTAGCTTGAAAAATGGGTATATGATGACTTGTCATCAGGCAATCGAGTTATCCAAATTTGATCTTCGACATGAAGCTCGGACAGCCATCAAATCACAGTATCTGGCCAACTTCATTACAGAGTACACTGACACCCCAGGAACTCCTACAAAATGGAATCTCTACATGGACGACTCTTCAAAAAAAATCGGTAGTGGTGCAGGTGTAATTATAGAAAGTGATCAGGGAAGCCAAATCAACCTAAATAACCAAGCTGAATACGAGGCACTACCGGCTGGTTTAAAGCTAGCTAAGAAGGTAGGAGCTTACTGTGTCCAGTGATTTACAAGTAGTCACATCACAAATAGAATGGAGCAACCAAGCTGAGGATCCCACCATAAAAAAATACCTCGGGTAATTCGGGGGACCCTTGACAAAACCAGAGAACAGCTCGGACAATTCAGGGGACCCTAGACAAAAACAGAAAATAGCTCGGACATTTCGGGGAATATAAAGTCCGGAACATACCTTGGAAGTAGAAAACCCGAGCTGATGCATTTTCAAAATTAGCCAACACCAAATCAGGGGGCAATAACAGAAGCCTCATCCAGGCTACATTACAAGACCACAACAAGGAAGGAAAACAATCCTTCTCCTCAGGGTCCGGCGACACCAACTCATAATTCTTCTCCTTATCCCTATCCCTACAAATTCTACGAAACCTCCTAAGTCGCACACAGTACTCAGGGTCAGCCACAGTAACACGCATTAAAACTATGGAATCCAGTCAATCAGACTTGCCGTCTGGGATCTTAGTAGACATCTCAGCAATATTTTTTCAAGAAGAAATAGGTCAACCATGGGGTTATTACCAAATAATTCGGATAAATAAAGAAACAACTCGGACAACAATAGCAAAACATCAGATATCAGATACAGCAGTAAAAGAAAAACCCCAGGACTCACACGAAAGTCCAGGGGCACCCTTTGGAGGCAACAACAGGGCAAGAACACAGAGAAGAGAAACCGACAATCTATACCCAAACAGTCTGAACACCTCTCAAACAAAAGGTCAAAACAGAAGCTAGAACTTTTGTACAAAAGGAGTCAGGCAACGATGAAAAGAAACAGGAACAGCAACCAAATCCTAAGCAAAGCACACATTCTCCTCAAAGGCGAACGACAAAAGAAAAGTCACAACAAATGATCAAAGATGCAAACTTTTTGCAAAAAGAACCAAAGTTCTTCATATAAAAGGGAGCTTGGGTTGAAGAGCTCCCACAAGTCCTATGGGCATATTGGACAACTCCAGACTTCACCACGGGGAAATCACCCTTTCGATTCACTCGCGGAGTGAAGACAATAATCCCAGTAGAGATCGAAGAAGGATCCCCGAGAATGATCCACTACAATAAAGAGGTCAACTCCCAAATCCAAAGGGAAGAACTTGACCTACTCGGATTAGGAAGGAAGTGTTAAATTGTCAAATGGCCTCAAGATATCATCAGAAAGTAATCCAGTGAAGTTTCACCAACAACTATCTCATCCTATTCCGAAATGACATTAGAATAGGTCGGTCAGGGAAAGGGAAACTAGCAGCCAATTGGAAAGAACCATACCAAGTGTTCAGAGGTACTGGGGAAAGGCTACGACAGAGTATCCAACCTCAAGGGGCAAGAGCTACCAAGGTCATGGCATGCCTGCAATCTAAAAAGGGTGCCAGGCCGAGATCCAAAAAGATTGCTCGACCTAGAAAGGTAAGTACTAACATGTACACACTCTTATCTTTATTTTATTGTTTAAAAGATTGCAGATTTCCTAAAAAGTTTTCTACCAAGATGCCCGATTACGGCAGGTCGGCAAGGTGAAAACCAAATTCACCGCCCGATCATGACAAAGTTGGCAAGATGAAAACCAAATTCATCGTCCGATTTCAAAGCCACAAGTCGGCAAGGTGAAAACCAACTTCACTGCCCAACCACGATGAAAACCGAATTCATCGTTTGATTCCAACAAAGGTCGACAAAGTGAAAATTAAATTCACTCCTCAATCAAGCCGCATTAATCTGAAGCTTTCATCGTTTGATTATAAAGCTACAGATCGGCAGAAAGTGAAAATCAAATTCACTACACGATCACGATAAAGACCAACGGAGATGAAAACCAAATTCATCAAAAGGTCGACCAAATAGGGATTAAACCCAATTTCTACAAAATCGGCAAAGATGAAAACAGAATAATGCAAGAAGTTATCGAAAGTGATCTATAGAAAGGACCTGACGAGGTCTTAATAAAATGGATTGCTAAATAATAACTTAAAGACCGGTCGACACCAAGAAGTCGGACCAGTCAATAACCAAAGTTATAGGTAAATCCCTGGAAAGAGGTCTGGCCAGCCCTATAAAAGAGGATTACTATAACTTAGAAGGGCCCAACATGATGAGGTCAGCCCATAACAAAAAGTTATAAAAAGTAATCCCTGAAAGAGACTTGACAAAGGTCCAAAAAAGAGGATTGCTAGAAATAACTTAGAATGGCCCGACATAATGAGGTCGGCCCATAACAAAAAGTTATAAAAAGTAATCCCTGAAAGAGACCTGACAAAGGTCCAAAAAAGAGGATTACTAGAAATAACTTAGAAGGGACCGACATGATAAAGTCGGCCCGACAAAACTACAAGGTTATAAAAAGTGATCCATAAAAAGAGACCTGGCAAGTTCCAACTAAAAATGGATTACTAAAAAATAACTTAGAAGAGACCGACAAGAAGAAGTCAGACCAACGAAAGCTATAGCTTAGACCGACGAAAAGAAGTCGGACCAACGAAAGCTAAAGAAGGATCGACCAAGAGAAGTCAGACCAACAAAAAACGTGCGCTAAAAGGGACATAGCTCCGCCCAAAAAGCCACGGCTTCACGACAAGGCTATCAAAATTGTTCAAACCAACTAAAAAGGTTCTACCAAGAACACTAAAAAGTTGTCGGACAAGTTAGCCCCGAAGGTCATGCCGCCTAAACAGAAGATGGACTAAAAAAGATCTAAAAGAGGTTGGACAGCAAAGTACCAACACTCTATAAACATCTTACAAAGGCCAAGGAAAGGTCAAAAGACCAAAGAAAGAAGTGCTTCACTGAAAAGTACAAAGTCTTGAAAAAAGACACTACTTAAAAAAGCGAAAATCACGGTCTCAAAGACGGAGCTAAAAAGTCATCCAAACAAACTATAAAAAGGTTCCCCACCGGAATACTACCTAAAAAGTTGTTGGATTATGACTAAAAGGCCCGAGCAGTGAAGACAAACAAGTCGGAAGAAAGGCTGAAAAGCCCTCTCAACAAACTAAAATGGGCAATACCAGACTCGCACAAGGAGAAACTACTCAAGATCGACCAAAGTCAGGATGCTTGAGCACGACTTCCCCAAAAGAGATCGAAACTCTGAAAGCACGATCTCACGGAAAAGTCCGAACTCAAGCAGAGGCAAAGTCATATAGGTCGACGTCAGCTAAAGAAGAGGCGCAAGTACGACTTCGAAAAAGAACAAGCCAAAAGGTTGGAAAACAACTTAAGGCTCAAATGTGCTTAGCCAAAAGGGATACAACTCCAGTCAAAGAAGGCACAATCTCAAACAGGACTACGAACGTCATCTGAGACTAAAAAAGGTTCTATATAAAGAACACTAAAAAGTCATTAGACAAGTCACTAAAAGCCCGGATATCAAGCCACAAGGATAACTTCGCCAAAGCAGAGGGTTGTCAACACAAACTTAAACAAGGCGTGATCCAGAAGGCAAGGGTAGAAAATCTACACTACCACTCAAAAGAGGTTGAACTGTGAAGTACCAAACCTCTTGAAAATCTGCAAAGATTGCAAAGAAATGAAGAAACAAGCCAGACAGGTGCTTGAGCACGACTTCCAAAGAGATCGAAGCTCTGAAAAGCACGATCTCACGGAAAGATCGAACTCAAGCAGGGGCACTGTTCATACCCTGGGTCAAGCTGTCCGACCCGGGATGTTTAGTGACAAGCCGACCGACCTCTTCAGGTCAAACAATTCGACCTCTTCTCAAAGAGCTCAGCCAATGTCCAATCTCTTCACAAAGAGCTCAGACAAAACGCCATAGAGGCCCAAGTAGGCCCAAACAAAGGAACACAGCCCAATCTAAAGGCAGCTAAAGCCTATAAAAGATAAAGGCGGTTCCCTAGAAGATAAGATGACCTCACTCAAAGATAAGATAGGATAAGATAAGATAACTAACTTATCTTATCTAAAATGGTCACTCCACACCATTATAAATATACTGGAGCACCCAAGTATAACTCATACTCTGATCCTACTAAACACCTGTTTAATACCCTTGCTAACTTAAGCATCGGAGTGCCTTGCAAGTACCACCACCCTCCGGTGACAAAGGATCAGCAGCATTGACAGTCCAACAAATCAGACGAGGTAGCTCCGATCACCACCTACATGCCGAACACGTCATCTCCAACCAGCAAAGGAGATCTCGACTGAGATCGACCTACAGTTTCAGGTAACCCTCGGAACAGAGCCATATCCCAGGGATCTTTTTCTCTGACCGAAATGGATTTCTTCCATTTTTGGGTATGGAGAGCTTAAGAGTTCTTCACCACATCTTACCATTAGTGGAAAAGATCTCAGCCACACCATACTGTAGATCTCCTTTTTGCAAGAGCCATCATCACCTTGGCCTCTTGCTTGTGCCTAGCTTCTTCTTCCTTCTTCTGATAGCTTGTTCTTTCTTCTATCTTCTTTCCTGATGGATGTGACTGAAAGGTAGAGACAGAAGAGAGAGAAGAGTGAAAAGGTTTTACTAGAAGTAAAGAAGGAAATTAAAATGAGGTAATTATCTACTTCCATCATTTTCCATGCCTTGTAATGTGTGAAAATTAAATGCCATCAAATCAATTGTATTTTCTCTTTCCTGTTACCAATGCATGCATTAAATCCATTTAATCAAATTTGAATTCCATCACCCATAAAGAATGGTATCCATGGAAAGCATGCTTTTAATTAAAATTTGGATTCCAATAACCAAGGTATGGGGCAACGAAGCATGCTTAAGATCCTTGGGCTCCGTTCTTTGATTTATCAACTTTGGTTTATGGGCTTCTGATTTGGGCTTAACTCAATCTCAAAATTCAGCCACTTTATGTTTGAATTAATTTTGAACAAAGCTAAGATAATTCTTTGACCAAAGTGGGCTGCTCTATCCTTTTGGCCCAATAGGAAATTAATTTCTTCCTCCTGCACACTATCAAACAAACCATTGGAAGCATTAAATAATACACTTAATTTTATGAATTTCCTAATTTATATTTTAATAGTGTTTGATCATCATTTAATTAAATATAAGTTTTCCACGTTCAACAGCTTCAGAGACAAGATCCTATTCACTGTATGAGGTAAGTCTGGACTTCTAGTGAATACAACTTTCATCCCAAGTGAGAAGTCTTTAGTAGTAATCTTCTTGTTCTTCCATCCCTTGGGTACTCTCTTCTTGGGACCTCCTCCCTCCTTGGTGGGTGGTGAATGCCCAACACCAAACTTAGGTTTGATGTTAGGGGAAACTGTATGGATTTCCACCAAGGGGGAAGGCTTAAGCAATGAGCTCTACATGCAAGTACCTCATTCTCTTAAGAGTGGTAAAGGTTTGAAAACCTTGAATAGTAAGTGGTCTTCATGCATCTTCAAAACTAGCTCACCTTTCTCACCATTTATCGGAGCTTTCCTCATAGCTAGGAATGGTCTTCCTAGGATGAGGGAGTCATTGACATCCTCTCCCATATGAAGTATCACAAAATCTACAGGGAGGAAGAGCTCTACAACCTTAACCAATATATTTTCCACTAGCCCGTGCACCTGCTTCAGAGATTTATCAGCCATCTGCAATGCTATCCTTATAGGTTATGCTTCTTGAATTTGTAGCTTCTGCATCACAGACAATGGCATCAGATTGATACTTGAGCCAAGATCATAAAGAGCTTTGTTGAAAGTGATATTCCCAATAGTACAGGGAATTTGAAAGCTCCTTGGATTTGGCACCTTCTTAGACAGCTTGCTTTGAATGAGTGTACTATACTCCTTGGTCAGTACCATTGTTTCATCTCCCTTTAAGGCCTTCTTCTCAGAGAGTAAGTCCTTCATGAGTGCAGCAAAGATAAGCATTTTTTCAAGAGTCTCAGCAAAAGAAATGTTGATTTGTAGCTTTTAAAGACTTTCAAGAACTAAGAGATCTTCTCGTCCTTGGTCCTCTTTTGGCGTTCTTAAGGGTGTGATACTTCAGGCTCTTGGATAGGTGCCCTAGGTCGGGCGTGTAATATTGTAACCTCAGCCTGTATTGAAGCTTCCTTCTCCTCTGACCCTGTTAGCAACTTGCACCTCCTTCTATAGTATGGATTTATCATCCATTGTGAGGGGCCTTACACTTTTCTCTTGATTTTTCTCTGTGTCACTAGGAAGAGTCTTAGGAGGTCTCTCAAGTATTCTCTTGCTCAATTGACCCACTTAAATACTTCCAAATTCCTAATGGAAGCTTGGTGCGAGAATCAGAGATTCCTACAGCCTAACTGGCAAGTGTACGGGGGTGGGTCATCCAAGTAATACCTCAGGTGAGTGAGGGTCGATCTCTCGAGGATTGTCAGACTAAGAAACAATTGGTCTCCAATTAGACTTAGTTAGGCAAATAGAAAGGGGTTTTGATGGTTAAAGCGCATAAAACAATAAACAAGTAAATAAAGAAAGCGAATAAGGGTTTGGTGTGAAAACAGTATAAGAAAACAGTTAAGTCTTCGGAGATGTTCACTTTTTCAGATTAAAAGTTCTTACCAACTATTTAAAGAATGCATGATTCATTCGTTGGCAAACTTTAAATGTATAAACCCTAATCTCTTAGTGATTTAGCTTTCTTTAACCTTCATTAACCGCCACTCTCGTGGTCACTTAATTCCGATTCGAGGGTTAAGTTCAAAAACTAGTTTATGGGGACAAAAACCCGAATTGCCCAAAGCTAACATGATTCTATGTCACATATCCCAATTAGTTCAAGTAATTAGCATTTTATGAGGAGTTTGTTTTCAAACTGTAGTTCAAGCGAGATAACTCTCTCTCGAAACACAAGAACTCATGTAGAATAAGGGTCATACTCTCAGTCCACCCGAATTCATAAGATAAAGAATGAAAACAATCCTTAGAATTGAAACAAGAAAATAATTAAAATAGAAGAATAAAAGTTCTAATGCATGGAAATAAATAGAGCTCCTAACCACAACCGAGAGGTTTAGTTGCTCATGCCTTACAGAGAAACTAGGATTCTGAAAATATGTAGAAGAGAATAATGTTTGAACCCCTTGTAAGAGGAGTATCTTTTTCCTTTTAGACTAACCTAATTTGATAGGAAAATAAATAAAATAATAAATCCTAAGACTAAAAGATATTGTTTGTAAATACAAATTACAAAAAGAAAATAAAATAAAACTAATAAATGCTAAATCCACTTGAGAAGCCCAAAGAGTGGAAATTTGGACTACTGCTGGCGTTAAACGCCATATTGGGCATTTAACGCCCTAAGGGGAGCAACCACGTTTTGGCTTGAGGTCCCTTGCTAGCGCTAGCACCCGGGGAGGGTGTTGTCAGCTTTGTTCCTTTTTGCTCCAAACTCTACCAAATTGCTCTAAATTTCACTTGAAATCACAAAAATACCAAAGCAACTCAATGTAGTGTCCAAATGGGATTTTTGTACTAAAATAAAGGAAAACTAAATAAAATCTAACTGAAAACCACTATAAAATGCTAAGAAAAAAGATATAAGATGCTCATGCATCAAAGCTCTAGTCTCTTGCATAAAGCTATGAGTGGTCTTAGAGAGTTCTACAACTAGAGTGTCCTAGTCAGGGGTATTCTGAGGCTGGGTGCATGCCTGTTGTTGTTGAGAAGCTTGAAATTGGCAGTTGTTGAAATTATTCAACTTGTTCTAATTCAACCCACCTTGAGAGTTGTTGTTGAAATTCTGCTGAGGCTTTTGGGGTTGATCTCTCTACCCAAAGTTAGGATGATTCTTCCATCCTTGATTGAATATATTCGAATAAGTATCATTATTAGGAATTCTAGAGGAATTTTCCATATAATTAACTTACTCAGGAATGGATTGAGCATCGCCATAATTCTCCCCTTGGTTGAAGCCTTCATTCATGTCATAAGGTGCATCTTGAGTACAAACAGCTGAGACTTGCATTCCACTCAAGTGCTGAGATATTATACTAATCTGCTATGACATGATCTTGTTTTGAGCTAGAATTGCATCCAGGGTGTCCACCTCTATGACTTCTTTCTTCACAGGATTCACATGGTTCTTTTCAGAAGAGTACAGATATTGGTTATTGGCAACCATCTCTATAAGCTCATTAGCCTCTTCAGGCATCTTCTTCATGTGTAAAGAACCTCTTGCAGAATTATCCAGAGACATTTTTTCTATCTCAGAGTAGCCATCATAGAAAATCTGCAGCTTGGTCCAGTCTGAGAACATATTTGGGGGGCATCTCGTGATCATCTGCTTGTATCTTTTTCAGGCTTAATAGAGGGACTCACCATCTAGCTGCCTGAAAGTCTGGACACCCACCCTCAGCTTAGTCAACTTCTGAGGTGGGAAGAATTTGGTTAGAAATCCATTGACTACCTTGTCCCAAGAATCCAATCTCTCTTTGGGCTAAGTGTCTAGCCACTGCTTTGCTCTGTCTCTCACAGCAAATGGAAAGAGCATGAGCCTATATACTTCAAGATTCACTTCATTAGTCTTTACAGTGTCACAGATCTACAGGAAGTTGAAGATGAATAGATTTGGATCTTGCTGCAGGAGTCCGTGAAACTAACAGTTTTGATGCACCAGAGTGATCAACTATGGCTTCAGCTCAAATTTGTTTGCACTAATAGGAGGTACAAAAATGTTGCACCCTTAAAAGTCAGGAGTATGGGTAGTGTAGGAGCTCAGCGTCCTCCTATCTTGTTCATTACCATTTGGATTCCCCCCATTATTGACTTCAGCTTCGCAAGAAAGAGCTTAAGCCTTGAATTGAACAACAAGACTTTTTGGCCTGGATCAAATGCTCTGGTGGCTATTTTCTTGTCATGCCACACCTTGGTCTTCTCTTTATAGATCTTGGCATTCTCATAAGCCAAAATTTTGAATTCATCAAGCTCATTTAGTTGAAGGTGCATTTTTTCTCCTACAGCTTTGGCATCAAAGTTCTGAAACTTTGTTGCCCAATATGCTCTGTGCTCCAACTCGACTGGTAGTTGACAGTCTTTACCATAGACCAATTGATAAGGAAACATGCCAATAGGAGTCTTGAATGCTGTTCGGTATGCCCAAAGAGCATCATCAAGCTTTCTAGCCCAATCCTTCCTTGAGGTACTAACAGTCTTTTCCAAAATTCTCTTGAGTTCTCTGTTAGAGACCTCAACCTGTCCACTTGTCTGAGGGTGATAAAGGGTTGTCACTTTATGATGGACACCATATCTCTAAAGAAGTGACTTTAGCTATTTGTTACAGAAGTAGCTTCCTCCATCACTAATTAGTGTCGTTGGGACACCAAACCGGATGAAAATATATCTTTAAAGAAATCTCAACACCACTTTGGCATCATTATTGGGTAAAGCCATTGCTTTTACCCATTTGGACACATAGTCAATCGTCACCAGAATGTAAGTGTTTGGGTATGAGGGTGGAAAAGGCACCATGAAGTCAATACCCAATCCATCAAACAACTTAATCTCCAATATTCCTTGCTGTGGCATCTCATGATTGTTGGAAAGATTCCTAGCTCTTTGGCACTTGTTACAGTTCCTCAAAATCTCAAGTGTCTCTAAAGAGAGTCAGCCAATAAAAATCGCTTTGGAGGACTTTAGTTGCTGTCCTCTCACCACCGAAGTGGCCACCATACTCGGACCATGACAATGCCCTAGAATCTACTGTGTTTCCTCATCTGAGACACAAATTCCAGATAATACTATTTGAGTGTCTCTTGAAAAGGTAAGGTTCCTCCCATAAGAAGTACTTGGCATTATTGAGTAATTTCTTAACTTGTTGTTTTGTGTTCTCCCTGGGGATGAACCTCATGGCTTTGTAATTAGTAATATCTGCAAACCATGGAGCCTTCTGAATTACAATGAGTTTCTCATCCGAAAAGGTCTTAGTCATAAGAGTGGGTTGTTGCTTCCCCTCTTCAGGCTTAATCCTGGAAAGATGGTTAGCCACTTAGTTCTCTGACCCTTTTCTGTTTCTAATATCAATATCAAAACTCCTAAAAAAGGAGCACCCACCTAATCAACCTTGGCTTAGCATCCTATTTGATTAGAAGGTACTTAAGCACAACATGGTTAGTAAAAACAATAACTTTAGAACTAATCAAATAGGACCTAAACTTATCAAAAGTATAAACTATAGCTAGTAACTCTTTTTCTGTAGTTGTTTAATTCTTTTGTGCATCATTTAGCACACGGATAGCATAGTAAATGACGTGCACAAGCTTGTTATTTGGACCTCTATAGATCAAGTTATGCTAGTTGGTGTGTAAAGAGGTCAGAGTTGACAACATCCTCGAATTCTCTTTGTACTTGTCTTCAATTCTTGGTTCCCCCTTGTTTTTTTCTGTAAGTTTTCAACATTTTCCTACATGAATCAAGGCTCAAAGCAACTCAAAGAAATATCGAATAAAAGCATAATAATCTTAATAAAAATAAGAAAATCACTAACTTTATTCAAAGAAATAATAACTAAAAATAGCTAAAGATGATCATGCATTACAACACCAAACTTAACATCTTACTTGTCCCCAACAAAAGAAAAAAGAACTATGCACAAAGAATTCCTTATTGAAGTGGGTTGAAGAATTGCTTTTGATTTCTCATTGAGTGAAGTGGTCAATTGACAATGGGGTGAACTCCGAATTATGTGCTTATGTATGGATTCCAGTACTTGTTAGTCCTTACATTTGGAAGCCTTGGAAATTAGGAATTCTATTCGGATGATATTATGGAAGTCTCTTTATAAATTTTCACCTTGAAGACAACTTTCTCTTTTCTTTTCTTGGGTTATTTGCACCTTGAACCTAGCCGTGACTATAAATGTTTTGTCTCAAGCTTTGCTTGACACAGAAACACCACAAGCACTTAACTGGGAAACTCTGAGTCCGTGCTTCTTTTTATTCTTCCCAGTCAGTAGTACTCAGAGCCTTTGGATTTCCTTTCATTTGCACTTGGCTTTGACTTTAAATGTTCTGTCTTAGGATTTTCTTGACACAATCACACCACAAGTACATAACTAGGAGAATAACTCTTTGAGCCTTGGTTCGTTTTAGCCTTTCTAGCCATTGGTGCATAGAGCCTTGGGCCTTGCTCTTTACTTTTATTTTTCTTTTCTTTTCTTGTTGTTTCTTGGTTTTATTGATTTTTGAAATCCTCTATAATACTTCTCCAAACTTCATTCCATGTCTTAGAGCTCCTATGCAAGTTTTCACAAACATGTAACCTCATGACATAATCATACTATCAGAACCTCCACTTCTCTTAATCTATACTTGCCCTAAATTAAAAAAAAAATCCAACTTTTTCTATTAAAAAACTCTTTGTTACATGCTTTAAAGATATTGGGTGCAAGCAATTTTAAAAGTGGAGTGAAGTGAGAAACATTGAATCATGATTATCAAAACAGATGTAAGATATAAGAATTAAAAGCTCAATGATAGAGTTACCTCTTTTTTCATCATCTTTCAGGCTATGTAGAGCATAGCCTCCAACACTAAACTTAAAGTAGTTGCTTATCCTCAAGTAACAAAGAAAAATAGTGATGATGAAATTATGGATAATCATTATTAGCAAGTAAAAATAAATAAGTGAGGGTAAGGGAAACGCCCACCACCGTCGTGTTTCTCTCTCTTCGTGAGCTCCTTCTCTCTCCTTGACCAGGTTCGATGGAATCCCTCACTCTCTCTCTCTCTCTCTCTCTCTCTCTCTCTCTCTCTCTCATGCGGTGGTGACTTCGTTTGACAGCAACGACGGCGATGAACGCTTCGACAATGACGGCGATGCCTCCTGTTCCCTTTCTCGTTCGCTAGCTCACGTCTCTCTCTCCTTCCTCTCCTATTCAGCGGCAATGGCGATGGTAGCTCCTCCTGCAGTGTCACCTTCTCTTCTATCCCCGTGTGTGTTTTGTCAAGGTGAAAGGGGGTGGCGGCTGGGACTAAGGGTGAGTGTGGTTGTGTATCAAAATTAGGGTTAAGATGGGAGTGTGTGAGTTTAGAGTTTGGGTTTCTAGAATTAGGTAAAAAGAGTAGTTTAGAGTAGTAATTGAAAATCAAATATAGCTCGATATAATTACTTTTGAGAATACCATTTATTTATCAACCTACAAATTATTTTCAAATAAGTATGTACTCAAATTTAAAATTAGAGATAAATCAATTAATTTTCTGTTAGTTTATAAAATTGAATTAAATTCTAGTTATTCAAATTAAATAAATAAATCTTCATTATTTTTCAATTACTAAAGCTTTAAATTTTAAATAAGAAGATATCCAATTATTATAGAATTTATATAAATTCTAATTAATTTTAAACTCAAAGTCTCATAACTTTTATTTAATTACTTTTAGTAAAAAAAATTAACTTCTTGAAAATAAAACCATAAATAAACATAATAAATTACAAATAATTCATTATTTAATTTTTAAAAGTCTGGAACCTTACATATTTAGTGCAATAATGTCTGTGGTTTCTGTCATGAAAATTTGACTACGTTTTCATGCTGATTGTGGAGGACTTAATGCGATTTTCCCCCTTTATATGGACTTGGGTCAACTATGTAACATAGGCGGAGTTCTATACTATCCTAAGAATATTAAATATTATTTTCTCAAGCCTTTTAAAGGCTATGAAGTGAGTTAGACTAGCTCCAAATCAATTTAAGAACCTTAAATATTTTTGCTCCAAATTTTCTCAAGCTAAGAAGTGACTTAGATTGGCTTCTCACCAATCTAACCTTAAATATTCTCTTAACCTTCTCATGCATGACTCAGAATAGACAACTATATAATCTAAGGATTTTAGGTATTCTTGTCTTATGGCTTTTTAGGACTGTAAATCACTACTAGATCAAGTTACACTAAAAACCTATTAAGTTTAAGAAGTCACGATAATAATATGGATTGATAAAGACTTCACGAACTTTACGACTTAGTTGAAAGTACTTTAATTTTCTAGTGTTCTGAGACTATTCAAAATGTTATTTTGGTGAACACAGACTAGTGTCATATTTATAAGAATATAATTGGTCAAAGATATAAACTTATAAAATTGCCTAAATACAACTTAAAGAAAAAATTTCTTCTAAAATAGAAGAATGAAGAAGAAAAGAATACAAAAATTAGAGAAAAGAAAATATAGCACTTGTTCATTCTAGTAGCAATTCTTTCTTCTTCTATCCTTGTCACATTATTTCTAAAAAGGATGATGAGTGTTAAAATATTTTTTGTACGTGCCACTGTTGCTATTTTTGGTAGCTTGGCAGCGTGATTTTTGTAAATAAAAGAGGATGCATCTCTAAATGATTTGGCTTGTTGAGCATCCTCAAATTCAAACAATGAAACCAAAATGAATCATTTTATTAATGATACTGAGGTAAATAATTTTGCGCCTTCAACAGTTTTGTAACTGGAAATGAGACTCTCGTGTTTCTAAAGTGTGCTACAATGCTTGTCATGTTGCTTGAGTATTTCTAAGGTGTGTGGTTTACTTAGTATAATTTTTGAAGTTATATTCTACAAAATGTAAACATTTTCAGGATTAGAAAATGCCTAATTTGCTTATATTATTTAAGAAAAATTGTCTTAGTACGTATCACATTTGACCAATTATTAGATAACACTTCTAGTAAAATTATTAAATTATATTTAACATTGTTATTAATCATGAAAATTTATTTTGAAATATCGTGGAGCTAACATGCTATACAAAACAACGAGTCAGCATTTGAAACAATCTTCAATAAGAAGCCTGATTACAATCTCCTCAAGATACTTGGGTGCTCATGATATACAAAAAGCATAAGGTTGACTTTAAGTCTTAAGAATTTATTTTCTTGGGATATACAAGTAAGAACCAAGACTAAAAGTGTGTATAACCATATGGAAAGATGGTTACCTCGCGACATGTGAAGTTTGAAGAGTTTGGATTCTCTTATGCCGAACTGTTTGTAAAGAATATTGTACCAATAACAATACAAAAGTTACTTTTGCTAATAACATAGCACCCTCAACTAACACACAACCATATGTGCATGCAGTAAATCAAAATATGTGTAAATCGGAGTTTGTTGCCAACAGTATGTCATATTCTGCCAATATTTTTGCTAATGATTATAATTATGGTGAGGAGTCACACTTACATTCTCTATCAAGTAACGATAGTGCAATAAGTACCTTAGCACTTAATGAAATTCAAGAGTTTATAGTACATGAAACTGAAATTGCTTTTATTTAAGTACCAACGGTTCAACCAGAACCTTTGCAGAATTGTCACCTACTGCATAGTAGAGCAAAGTATGGCATCTTCAAGCCAATGATGTATGAAACTGTGGTCATTGACCTCTCCCAATGTGAGCCAGAAACAGTGTCTCAAGTCATGTCCAATCCTTAGTGGAAAGTTACAATGGTGGAAGAATATTAGCTCTCACAAAGAAAAAACCTAGAAATTATTTGATACACCTAAATCTACTTCTCCAATAGGTTCCAAATGAGTGTATCGAATCAAAAGGAGCCCAAAAGGATCAATTGAAAATCACAAAGCCAGATTGGTGCCAAAAGAGTGTTTCCCTAAAATCCTAAGATAGACGGTGACCATTGTTGAGGGCAGTAGTAAAGTCATCCATAGTAACTAGTAAGGGTGATGTTGTCCACTACTCTACCTAAAGAATGAAAATTTTGGTTGTTTGACTTTAACAATGTCTTCTTAAATTGAGACATAAATAGAGAGTTAGTTGAACCAATTCTATAAGCCGCACTGCTATCTTTTTTGCTTAAAGTAAGTACCCTGATCATGAGCATGATTTATCAAACTAAGTCCCACCCATTAAGCCATTGGTTTCAAAATTTAATTCTCATTTAGCCACCTATTTGCATGTATACGTTGCAACATATTGATAATTGAAAATAATTTAGTATAAATTGATTTGACTATATCTCATCAGCTAGTTGTTGTTGTCTTCTTCAAGAATGTTGGTGAGATGAACGAATTACCTCGCTGGTTTGGAAGTAAGCAAACTTCAAGAATGTGTTATACAACTAAGCAGGCGAAGTGCGTTAAGCAGCTCCTACTGAAAGTAAATGTAAGATTTCGAACTTTTGAAAATTTTAGTATGAACTAATTTTGATTTATTGTATTTGTTTAAGTTTTTATTTTAAAAATTATTTTATTAAAAATAACTAAATCAAGTTTTGATAAATTGAGTGTAAATTAAATAGGATTCTTATATTTTTTTATAATAATTAAACATTTAACATGTTTGAAATTTAAAAGTTTTAGTAATTAAAAAGTGATGTGAATTTTATATGGTCAATTTAAGAGAAATGCTACTCATACAAGTTATTTTGATTTACAGGTCATACAAGTTGGGCCAAACCCAATAAAAAGAACGCTCACTCATACGAACGTATCTACACACGCGCTACTCAATGGTTTCCAAAGCGTGCTTCGCGTTCCTCCTCCTCCTCATCTTTACATTCCTCCTCCTTTTTCTTTATGTGTTTCATCTTCATCGTCGTTTTTACTATTGTCACTACTAAGGAAACGGGAAATTGCGGTGGTTCTTGGAGTGATTTACGGCGGTTTTTAGTCGCCGCGAAATAGGATTTCAGCGGTTCGTTAAGCGTCACCTATTAGGGGGTGGTTATATGATTTTGCAGCGGTTCTCAGGAACCACCGGCACAACTGCCGCAAAACCCAAAAATAGGTCGCAATTATTAGAGTCAGTTTAAAACCGCCGCGATCTACCCAGCAGTGATCCACACGAATTGACCGGTGGTTTTGAAACTGCTGCTGTTTAACGGCCACGGTTTTTTCAAATGTAATGACTGGCGGTTTGAAACCGCAGCTGTTTAACGGCCACTGTTTTTTCAAATGTAATTGGCAGTGGTTTAAAACCACGCCTGTTTTTTCAAATTTCTTACAGCTATTTCGCAACAGCCTCTATTTTCCGGCTAAATAGCCGCAAAAATACTATATTGTGTACACTGGCAATCAATGCTCTTTTTATTTTAATGTACAACTTTTTTTTCTGAATCCTTCTTATTATTAGTAAGTTAAATTATTTTATATCTCGAAAAATAAATTGCAAGGTAAACGACAATAGCAAAACCATTAATTAATTGATATAATTATCCAAATATCAATAAAGTGTACTCCTTACTAAGAGTTTCATAATCAACACCAAAAGAGAGTGTATATCTAAAAGAAAAAAAGGTTCCACAATCCTAAGATCTACTTTCTAATCTGTCCCTCCAACGCACTCATCCATGTGGCGACGTCTGATTGCAGCTTCCCACCTTGTCCTTGAAGTAGACATATTAAAGCACTCTCCATTGCCTGCATCCATACCTTCCCAGCTGCTACTTCATCCTCCACTACCTGTCTTTTTGTCTTTTTGGCTACTACTTCATCCTCTACTGCCTGTCTTTTTGTCTTCTCAGCTGCTACTTCATCCTCCACTACCTTCCTTTTTAATTTCTCGGTTGCCAACTTTGCTTGTAGTTCAAGCAGCACCCTTTAGGTTTTCTTCCTTTTAAAACCATTGCTCGGCTGATGGGAATTTATACCGAATACTTGACTAAAAGTCGGCCCCAGACCCATGCCATGCACCCTACCCGAGTGCTCCTTTCTGAGAACTTAAGCAAGCGAATCATTCTGAGACAACAGTCTAGAGGATTCATCACGTTGCTCAATAGCCTCAATTCTTTCTTATACACATACATAAGCAATTATAAGCATTTATTAGATAGTCGCTAACCGCACAAACTTCCAATAAAATTTTAAAAACTAAAATATATGAGAAACTACTTCCCGATTCTCAACACATTACTTACTCCACTAGCTCGAGCTGCATCATAGACATAGGAGCCATTATCTCTTTTGTGCGTTAAGAGATACAACTCTCCTTTACTAACTCTCCTCCCTTGTCGTTCCGACTGTACCAATAATGATGACAAAGTGAATAAGTAGATGAAAAGATAGTTCAAAAACATTCTTAAAAATAGATTACCTCTTCTTCTCCGAGCCTTGCCAAGCTTTTCGATTCACCAGTGTGGGTGTAAAGCTACTTTGATCGATTCTCAGCATTTTTCTTATACTTCTCCTGTCATGCCATCAAATTAAGAGTTACTAGACACTAGTTCTGACTAACTCAATGTAACATAAATAGACTTTTTCTGTTATGAAATAAAACTATATTACCTATGTCTCTTCACTATTGCGATAATCGAGAAACCATCTCCAATGGTCCGCAGTAATTCCCGATGGGCGGTTTTTAATATTTTCTTCAAGAGAAAGTCCTGAGTCATAGCAGTGATGGTATAATCTATTCCTTGTTTCCTTCCAAGCCCTTCCTAGCATTTTGAATATTATACGCTTGATCATTCCTCTACTATCTTCTTCAAAATAGAACATTTCCTGCAAAAGTAAAATTAAATTGTCAGTAGGGTTCAAATTATGAGTCCGGAATGGTACGAAAAAATAACATTTTACCTTTACGCATTCATTATAGACCTTGTCCCTGGTGCGAACCTTTCTCCAGTCCTTCTCGTAGATTGGGAATTTGGTGTAGTTAGATCCTAGTAGTCCCATAACGCCGCTCAGTAGACCTGCTTCATTCCCAACTAGTTGCAGTGCACTATTAAACTTGAGTACGATCTTTCTTTTGTTAGGTGGATTCATAGCTTCCTTCACACTCAGTTTTACCTGTTTGATTGTGCCATTGGATTCTGTAAAACATAGTTATTCTGTGCGAGTTACCATTGGAGCCAAGCTACGATGACATCATAGGAAAATAGCTGAATGAAAAATAAAATTAAATAAATTCTTTTATACCAATTGTTTTAACATCCCAAAATTAAGTGGTCTTGTGTTCCTTGCGCTTTTGAGCATCTGATGCAGCAAACAGGTTCTCAACATGTTGCTCAAAAGAATTTACCTCACTGCCTCTGGGTCATACTCTTCGGCAGACGGCTCCGAGTTTTGAACATCATTTGTACAAACCTGTGGAGCAGGTGGTGGTTCGCTACGGGGCGGACGAAAGGGGCGTGCAGACGAGGATGCCGGGGCACCATTGCCACTAGGCGGCGGAAATAGGCAGTCCGCTTGATGCGAAGTTGAAGCCGCATCAAATTCTACTTGAGGCTGCTGACATGCTGTGTCCATACGGGTTTTCTTCGTGAAACGACCTATCCTGGCATCTTTTCTAATTGCATTCGAATCAAAATAAAGTGATAATAATTAATACATAGATAATAATATTTATTAACATGCAAAAAGGACACTGACATACCCTAGTTAATATATATTAAACTCCGGTATTTATGACGTATTGATAATAGACAATTTATTGTATGAGACCAAAGACCGTAGTTAAGGGTGATAATAGATAATTTAATCAGAATTATGAAATACACTAACAATTAAAGGTATTAATAAGTAATGATAGTTATAGTAAATCAATATCATGTGCTACTAAGCTTACTTGGTATATAGGAATTATGCTCAAATTTGTAGTTTGGAATACACTGACAACTCGTTCCTATTGCAATTGTATATATCATCATATATGCATTATAGTAATGGTAGGACATAGCGTGTCATCACCAAACAACACACATACATATAAATTCCAATGAGAATAATATATAGCGTGTGCAATTCACAATTCAATAATACATTCGATGCTCATATATAGATGAATTATAACAAAGTAACAATCTTATATGAAAAAATTATAGGAAGTCGTCTTTATTCAGCTTGGTTAAGTTAAAAATCAGTCAATAATTGAAATGAAAGGAACAGTAAATACAATGATCTAAAACTCAAAATAATAAATAAAAATAAAAAGAAAGTAAAGATATCATCGAAAAGTAAAACAAAATAAAACCTGTGACAATTCTCAGTAGGCATTTTACTGTCCTTCAATGATCAATGATAGGAGAGTACATGAATTGTTTAACTCAATTAACAAAGAAATCAAAGTTGGGTCTAAAAAAATTAACCATTGAAGTACTCATAATTTCTCTATAATGCCTAGAATCATGAAAATATTCTGTACTATTGGAGGTTAATTTTAGGCTTGAGATTTAGGAGTAGCATGTTTAACAATTAGAAAAATATCATGCTTAGTTATAATAAAATTAAATTCGATAATAGTTGCAATCAATGTGTTAAACTAAGTTCTTGGAGCTTGTTACCTTTGTAGGCTTCAGAACTAAACTATAAATTTGGTCATAGTCAACCTCTTCAATCTGTAAAGAAGCCTTTGACAATAAGTTTGGCTCTGTATCTAATAATCTTGCCTAAACGGTCCCTTTTGATAGCAGAATCCACTTAGAACCTATAACAATCTTATTGCTTGAAATTAGCCAATATGTAACATAAATAGTAGTAGGGGACAAATTCATATCTGGTGTGGTGTTTTCAGTTGAAGTAGTACTTGTGAATATAAAATTCTGCAGTTTACTTGAAACAGTATTAGTTGATGGAATCTAATTAGAGCTAAACATAGATTTTTATGGATAATCAATTTAATCATAGATTGCTAAGAATCCTAAGGGGTTCCATCAAGTTTAATTAATGTCCCTGTACCCTTCAATTTACATTGCAAGGCAATTAACGTGTAATATGATTAGTGTAATTTTTTTTTCAACTAGCCTTTGCTTGTTCTCTATTTAGTGAAACTAATGAATAACTTATTAGGAATTAATTCTACATGAATTGAGACATACATCCCAGTCATTCACAGGCAACCATTATTAGCAACAAGATTCGAATATACCATTAAGATTATTAAAAACGCAGTCAAATAGAGAATTAAACCCCAACTCAGAATCTACCATTAATGGAATCATGCTCTTCATCAACAAATCCCACTCCCTATTAACAAATTAACTCAGCTAACAGCATTAGGAAAAACTTGCATGTCAACTTTAAACTCATTATTGGCCTCTTTTTCAAATACTAAATAAGCAATTGAGCAAAGGGGTCCAGTTGTGCTTACCCACAGTGGGATGAATAGATTGAGGGTGAGAGAGGAACTACCGGGCTTCGGGCAGAGAGAGAAAGGGCTCTAGGACACGGGTTCGCCGCAGAGACAAACGTGGAGG